>NC_079173.1:1199954-1412454 GCF_947568905.1 Ostrea edulis | reverse complement strand
ATTTTCCTTTGCTATTCATCTCTGAAAAAAAAAATAATAAAGAAATGCCTAATACAGGATCTCTTTGATGTGCCATTTTACGTTAGTTTCTACATTATGACGTTTCCCAGTAAAACAGGAGAAAGATGGCTGCATGCTTCCTGCTGACATCTCATATATAGCAATGATCCAAGACCATACCGTTTTTCGTCGTCACAATGTCTTATGCGTTGTTAAATCTAGTGATCTACCACACGCAGCACAACTCGTCTCCCAATTCTCCAACAAATCATCTCCTCATGCTCTTCTTCCGATTCTTCACTCTCTGATACATCAGATGGATACATGTCTTCATTTCCTAGGCATTCTTGTGAATTATCACCAGAGGAGCAATTTTTTCTTGATTCATCCAACTTCTCCTCGATCACCACGTTGTTATTAGTATGAACATTCACTATCTTACGTCCAAGGGATAATGCATAACCTTTCGTAGCATTCTGTAACCTTTGATGACGAATTTTACCAATAATTTTTCCTGATTATTTCCTCCTTAATGATTCTGGCACCATAATTGTTTACATTGTTTAATGACCCCCCCCCCCTTCCTGCTCTTAAAACACAGAAGAGTTCCAAACAACTATAAATGAGAAAACCAAAACCAACCAAACTATTTTTTTACTGTGGGAACTCTTCAGTGCTAAAGGTAGAAATTTATTTTTTTATATCATCTGGCCTTAAATCAATTTAAACTTTTTAAGAATCGGTGTTTTATTTGGAAAAAATATATCAACCAAATTAGTACATTACAAAATTTGATCTAGTTCGAAGTTTCAGCTACTTATTTGCACTCATTGGAGTATAAGGCAGAGACAAAAATACTATCTTCATCATCAGATTCTTTGTGAAAATGGCCCCTGGTCTGTAGATGGCACGCTAGAATCCAGCAAGGCCTTTAGTTTTTTTGTCTGTAGATGGCACGCTAGAATCCAGCAAGGCCTTTAGTTTTTTCCCAAATCATTTTCTACCAAACCTGCATTTTTTATGAAATAAAGTAAATCTGAAAGTGTTTAATTTCAAAATATTATCGTACATATTTTCCACTTTTCATCAAATGTCTCCGGTGTGTTACTGCTCCTTAAGGGGTACCCCTCGTGTGTCGTCCATCCTGTACAGTGTTGACGTCATCAGATTATCACCACGAGCGCTTAAATAACCAGTGCAGGCCAATAATAGACTAATCAGCGAATTATCTCTTAAGATAGCACACGAACAAATCTTTGGACACCATTACCCCCTTATTTCGTTATTGATTAAAACTTGATATTTTCATCAACTTCTGTAATACCAAAAGCGGCTTGAATTCAATATGTGATGCATTATTAATTCACCTTGTGCGAGCCTGACATTGCCGCTGAGTCAATATCTTTAGGATCCTTCCATAAACTCAAAATTAACGTGTAAAGCATTAAAATTGAAAACAATTGCATAATTTTAGTTCGGATGTATTCGCAATATGATATGAATTCAAGGTTGTGTCTGGGAAATAAAACAATCCACGCTTATTGAGCTTGGATGTCTGCATATTGTTTAACGTCCCGCTCGAGAATTTTTCACTCATATGGAGACGTCTGTTGAGAATTAGACAGTTACTCTCTGTCTTGATTGATATAAAAAGTCGTCAGATTTATTTTTGATGCCAATTGATCAATTCATATGGAATTAAAATGACGAACAGAACATGTTTTACAATCCTTAACAGACCAATTAAAACAAAAATGGAAAAGAAACATATTTAATTCTATAAATATAACGGACTACAGGATGTATAAGATGGGGTTAACTTTAGAGAAATATTCCAGTATCATTCCTCTCAAAATGTCCTAAATATTCTGTAGATTTAAAGCAACAGATCACAAATTACTGATGGAAACTGAACGCTGGCGAATTATACCACGAGATGTTAAAACCTCCATTTTGTGCAATTGCTAAGGTGATGAATGTCCTTATCTATAAAACGTAAAGCTGCTTCATTCACTAATTGTATTGGAAAAAAAATTACTTCCTAGATACTATCGTCAAAACCCAAATGCTACATGTTTCAAATTTAACTTGTTTTCTCAAAATAGAGAAAAATATTACGTAAGATATAAAAAAAACCTTGAAGTTTACCAGGACGATACTACTCTACACGTTATTTATGTATCTGTATATATACAACCATTATCTATCTATCTATCTATCTATCTATCTATCTATCTATCTATATATATATATATATATATATATATATATATTATATATATATATATATATATATATATATATATATATATATATATAGATATATATATATATATACAACCTTTATTTATATATTTGAATAATGTGATATAAAAGTGATACTGTGATATAATATTTGAATAGTGTGATATAAAATTTAGATAGTATGATATAAAAGTTTGATACTATGACGACGGGTGTGACCGATCGACAGGGGATACTTACTCCTCCTAGGCACCTATATATATATAAAAGTTTGATGATATAATATAAAAGATGGAAGAAAGAGCAATAACTCTGTCTGAGAACTACAAACTTTATACGATTTGTCTCCCCTTAGGTGACGCTCTAGACATCCCGGAGACAGTGATGGGGCTGACTTTATTAGCGGCAGGGACCAGCGTACCGGACTGTCTCTCCAGTCTATTTGTATCTCGAGACGGTAAGTACTCACACAATGAAATCAAAGTACTGAAAGTACCGAAAGCGGCAATAAAACAACTGACTATATCTATATAACGGGGATGTTAAATATTTGTATGACAATGATAATGAAATCAATAATGTTGTTTTCAGGATTAGGTGACATGGCGGTTTCAAATTCCATAGGAAGCAATGTGTTTGACATTTTAATGTGTTTGGGTCTCCCATGGTTATTAAAGTCACTGATATTAGAGGATGGATCGCCCATTCCCATCCAGAGCGAGGGCCTGACCTACTCCGCCATCACTCTTCTATCCACCGTTGTATTCCTCCTGGTCGCCATGTTTGTGACAAAATGGCGACTGGACAAAAAGTTTGGTGTCATCTGTTTGCTGGTTTACTTGGTCGTGATAGTCTTCTCCTGTCTGTACGAGTTGAATGTATTTGGAAATTTCAACATCGTTAATTACTGCCCGAGGAAAGAATGAAAATCACTTAATGTCATGATCATCGATGTTACTTACAAATTGTGCAATGAATAGAACATGAAACGCACTGAGCAAGTTTATAGACTATTGCAGATATATCGAAACCTTTGTAATCCGATTGTAGAGGGAGATAACTGTGATGTCATAGTAGACAGTGTTAACGTACAGTTTTAACGTGTAGTGACGATATGTAGTGTTAAGGTCATACATAACGTTTTTGGCAGTTTTGCTCTAAAATCATATTTTCATCTCCTCTATATGAAGAGTTGTTGTATGATTTCCGGTTTAATATTAGGTTGATATTACCACACTTTGTATGTCGGTCAGGTTAACTCAGTAGATATATCTCCTATCTAGTAATGCAATGGTACCGTGTTTGATCCCCGATTGATCTAAATAATTTACTCCTTTTCTTTGCTACAATGACTTAGTAATGTCCATATATACAACTTTTTGTAATACATAAGAACTGATTTTATCTTTATCAGGAACTATCAGACTGTGTAAACTGTAAAACAAATCTAGTAATAAAAAACATAGTTTTAGAAATAACATAAGGACGCAAGTGAATTGTGCCTGAAATGTCAGGAAAACTTTTATATCATTGAGAAATGTCGCGTGTGTCCTTAACGTACTGTGTTGATGTACTCTGTCATGAAGCAGAGAATGAATAAAACAATAACCGGGATACGCAGGTGTCGGATTAAACGGGTTTAACTGTATCCTTAAAATCTGAAATTTGAATTTTACATGCTTTGACATTAAGGATTAATAACACATTGTGACGTTTTCTTTAACGGAAGTACACCATAGACTCAGAAATAAAATAAGAATTAGGATATCTCTTCACATGAATGATTAGTTCAATGGTTTAAGGCGTTAGGCCGGGAATCTATAGATGGCGTCCCACGGGGTCTTGTAATTTTTCTAAATTCTGTTAAACGAGGCAACATTTAATATTTCCATCACCGTAACTCCAATGTTACACGTATTTTGATTGGTGCATTATTCTTCACGTTTATCCCTGTAGTGCGACTCTTTCATCTTGTACAGTTTGTATTTTCTACATGTCTCTTGTCTATCTGGAGGTTTATTTCATAGAAAAAGAAAATGTAATCACGAGGGAAATTTGATGAGATTTGTTAGTACTTAAAACGGTTTTCCCCTCAGCATATGACGTCACAAGAAAAGCACATTGCACCAGCTTCGTATTAAATACATATTCGTTTTAATTGAAGAAATATAATCATAACATCAATTCATGAATACAAATTACCGGAAATGTTATGGTTTTTTGTTGTTGTTTTTTCATTTTCGAATCTGGTATATGCATGCAGTTTAGCTACAGCACATTCCCAGGCGAATAGCCTAGTGCCAAAGTGTTTCGGGATCCGGAACTTCAGATATGTGTGCCAGGATCAGGAACTTCAAATAAGTGTTTTAGGATTCGGAACTTCAAATATGTGTTTCAGGATCTGGATCTGCAAATATGTGTTTTAGTATCCAGAACCTCAAATACGTATTTTAGGATTCGGAACTACAAATACGTGTTTCAGGATCCGGAAATACATAGCACGTTTTATCGTAATGAACTCGACTATACATAGATATATCAAAAACACAATACGACCGACATTAATTGGTCACATAATGAACAATAAGTTTACACTGACGCAATATCGCAAGTTTGAGAGTCTGTCATATTTCAGTTCTATGTCAAATTTTGTTTTAGAAATTTATGAAATCACAACATATTTTTTGTTGTGCTGTTCATTTCAAAGCTTTGTAAATGTGTCCTGTGATATTGGTGTATCCACACCGTGGGATTTTCATTGTTTTAGACTGGAATTTTCATTGTTTTAGACTGTGGAATTTTCATTGTTTTAGACTGTGGGATTTTTCATTGTTTTAGACTGTGGGATTTTTCATTGTTTTAGACTGTGGAATTTTTCATTGTTTTAGACTGTGGGATTTTTCATTGTTTTAGACTGTGGGATTTTTCATTGTTTTAGACTGTGGGATTTTTCATTGTTTTAGACTGTGGGATTTTCATTAGTATGTTAGATATATAAATAATGAGGAGGGGGTTAATCTTTGTGCTACAATTAAAGATATAGAATTGATTAGGTTAGGTATCTCAGCTCTGTAAATGATGAGGAGGGGGTTAATCTTTGTGCTACAATTAAAGATATAGAATTGATTAGGTTAGGTATCTCAGCTCTGTAAATGGTGAGGAGGGGGTTAATCTTTGTGCTACAATTAAAGATATAGAATTGATTAGGTTAGGTATCTCAGCTCTGTAAATGGTGAGGAGGGGGTTAATCTTTGTGCTACAATTAAAGATATAGAATTGATTAGGTTAGGTATCTCAGCTCTGTAAATGGTGAGGAGGGGGTTAATCTTTGTGCTACAATTAAAGATATAGAATTGATTAGGTTAGGTATCTCAGCTCTGTAAATGGTGAGGAGGGGGTTAATCTTTGTGCTACAATTAAAGATATAGAATTGATTAGGCTAGGTATCTCAGCTCTGTAAATGGTGAGGGCATGTTTCATTATAGGTCCACGTTGTAAATAAGGAAGTCATCAGGACCCATCGCTGATATTAGCAATATTAAATTCAATTGAATTATAGAGCTCGTGTTGTCTAAGGACATAGAATATCACAAAGATTTGTTATAGAATTTTGTAAACCTATTTGTAAATGTTTTAAATATTGATAAAAATCGATGTTTGTCACAAATTTTCCTTTGAAACCACCTTTATTTTTTTGCGTTATTTGCACATCTTGAAAATTCAATTGATAAACATTACCCAAAACTGAAATCCTTCAGAAACGTCTTTTTATCGGTGCATTACGCGTATCAATGACCTATTTCCATTGTTGTTTGATTAAATGATCGAAAACCCCACGTAAACAGCAAAGTCCTAAAGGTTTGAGCAGTTGGGTCCTGCATTGCCAAAATTGATTACAATGTCAAAATTTTACCATCTTCCAACAATGTTCAGTACGTATGTTACGGTTTCTGATGATTTTATCCAGAGTTCTTGTATGTTATAGATGTA
Source organism: Ostrea edulis (assembly GCF_947568905.1). Classification (NCBI taxonomy): domain Eukaryota; kingdom Metazoa; phylum Mollusca; class Bivalvia; order Ostreida; family Ostreidae; genus Ostrea; species Ostrea edulis. The sequence continues at coordinate 1,406,220 of NC_079173.1, read as the reverse complement.
ATATGTATCTGATATACCATACATGTTATATTGTATCTGATATACTATACATGTAATATTGTATCTGATATCTAGATACTACCAGATACCACCAGTATTAAACAGTACAACATTGATTTTTTTTTTTACGATAAAAGAAACAATTTTTGTCTGACATTTGTACACCGGGCATGCGTTGTTAATTATGAAGCGTTAATTAAGAAGCAATCAATCACGTGTAGATAATGAATAGTTCCGTGTAAATAATTGTTGTTTTATTATAGATATGTGTTTTCCAGTTGTTATGATTGATCTCTATTGTTATTCATGTGAATTAGATTTTAACTGTTAATGAGTGGATACACGCCCCTTTATATTGTGATTTGATCCGCCAGTGTACGGCGTGATCCGCCCCTTTGTTTACCTGTAATAGAGTGCCAAAATTGGACGTCTGAATAGCGACTTTTCCTATCTGATTTAATCAGATAACCATTAGTAAATGATTCAAATAAAGAACATATGAATTCTATCTGTTGTTTTTCGTTTTCAGTAAATGACGTCGCAGGTTTATTTTTTTCTGTCCGATCTAATCAGATAAGCACTGGTGAATGATAAGAAGAAGATAAAGAACAGTGACCAATCTCATAACTGCTATAAGCGATACAAAAGAGAGAGTTGGGCAAGCATGGGCCCCTGGACACACCAGAGGTGGGATCAGGTACCTAGGAGGAGTAAGCATCCCCTGTTGACTGATCACACCCGCCGTGAGCCCTATATATTGACGGAGTAATCAGTATGTCAAGAGCGGCCTAACAATCGACAGGTTGTATCGGCAAATTACATTGTTATAACAGCCATAGAAGTTGCGAAATGCTGACTTTAAACACCACTGTTGAAATCCCTGTAACATCAACTTATTTGTCAGTAGTCTGTCTCCATTTAGAAACTGATCATACGCACAACAAGCTCGTGTGTATCTATCTTGCGTTGAAGGACAAAAACACCATATATAGGTGATAATGGAATATTGCTACATAGATATGGGAAGTTGACGATGGAGAAGCTAAAGTCATAAAGTTGAGTTGTTAGTTTGCCGTTAACATCCATGTTCAATAAAATATCTAAGTATGGATCAGATGTTGAACAAGGTCTTTTATTTCGAGTTCATTAGGATACTAGTATATCAAATCGACATATGAATAAAAATAAGTATTGCTAATAAATAAAACGTCGTTGATATATCTGAATGTCTGGTTGAAGGACATAGCAATATTTTTTTTTTCTTCTCGTGTATAAGTTTTTGAATAAATTCTGCCTCGTGAGATTATAAAGCAGTTCCGCTAATAAAGGAGCAAATAAACCATCATATGTACATGTATGAGACCAACCTCAGAGTACTGATACGTAGAATCAGTCTGGTATTTAAGATAATGTTTTCTGAATGACTGATCACTAGACATGAAGATTTCCTTTCTCCGTTTTTGTTGAAGAAGCAAACGTCTATAATGTCAAAAGGTAAAGTCTTTAGTTTAATCAAATAACCACTAATGAATGATATAATCAAATAACCACTAATGAATGATATAATCAAATAACCACTAATGAAGGATATAATCAAATAACCACTAATGAAGGATATAATCAAATAAAATAATATGTCTAAATCAGAACTAAAACACAGAATCAAACATTTACAAACTCTGCAAGGGAAGATATCGTACAGTGATCAATGTCAAAAATCTTAAAGAAGATACAAAATTAAGAGTAGGATAGACATATACCAGAGGTGGGGTCAAGTGTCTAGAAGGAGCAAGCATCCCCTGTCGAGGTGTGATCAGGTGCCCAGCAGGAGTAAACATCCCCTGTCGAGGTGGGATCAGGTGCCTAGGAGGAGTGCATTTAAATTGACTACGTTTGATCGGTGAAAGCCTGGAAGAGGCGCCCTCACGCCAATTATTCTACAAACCAGATTAGGAAATGTATCTTCTATATAAGTTAATCGTCAGCGTTTCCCTCGTTTAGATGTGATACATTCGATGAATAGGGTGATATCACTTTGCTACTAGGTACATGTTTGTTTTAAAGCCTAACGTCCATCGATCAACTGTAAAAGTTCTTCTTTTCCTAGAATTATATATTTCAGATGTAAACAGGCGAGTAGAAAATCGGTATCTGTGCATTCCTATACCCCCCCCCCCCCCTTCGCCACGTACATGGATTTTCATACACGGACTCCGTGAGGACACAGTATGAACACTCATTTCTTTCATCGCGGTACTGTTACACGTGTACTGTGAGGGACCATCGCGGTACTGTTACACGTGTACTGTGAGGGACCATCGCGGTACTGTTACACGTGTACTGTGAGGGACCATCGCGGTACTGTTACACGTGTACTGTGAGGGACCATCGCAGTAGTTACACGTGAACTGTGAGGGACCCCGACAGATGATGTGTACCATTGTTATGTAATACACATAATAGAAGATGACATCAATGCAATGGACACATTTCTTCGTTACATATTCCTTCGTTATGACATTGATACTGAAGTATGATATTCCAGCTTATGAACGCTAGTAAGCTTATACTTATGTCAATCAACCATCACCTGTTCTGATCTTACCAGAAACTCTCTCTCTCTCTCTCTCTCTCTCTCTCTCTCTCTCTCTCTCTCTCTGTCTGTGTTCCCTCTCTCTCTCTCTATCTGTGTTCCCCTCTCTCTCTCTCTCTCTCTCTCTCTCTCTCTCTCTCTCTCTGTCTGTGTTCCCCCTCTCTCTCTCTCTCTCTCTCTCTCTCTCTCTCTCTCTCTCTCTCTGTCTGTGTTCCCTCTCTCTCTCTCTCTTTGTCTCTCTCTCTCTCTTTCTCTCTGTCTGTGTTCCCTCTCTCTCTCTCTCTCTCTCTCTCTCTCTCTCTCTCTCTCTCTGTGTGTGTGTGTGTTCCCCCCCCCCTCTCTCTCTCTCTCTCTCTCTCTCTCTCTCTCTCTCTCTCTTTCTCTCTCTCTCTCTGTCTGTGTTCCCTCTCTCTCTCCCTCCCTCTCTCTATCTCTCTCTCCCAGCTGATTGTTGCAGTCTGTATAATAAACTGACAACGTGTTGACTGTCGGAATAGAGAGTTCATCTTTGTGTATTGTGTTGACTGTCGGAATAGAGAGTTCATCTTTGTGCATTGTGTTGACTGTCGGAATAGAGAGTTCATCTTTCTGTATTGTGTTGACTGTCGGAATAGAGAGTACGTCTTTGTGTATTGTGTTGACTGTCGGAATAGAGAGTTCATCTTTGTATATTGTACAGAAAGATAGAACAGTTGTAGTCCGTGACAGTAAATAAATTGATGCGTTTTCTTCACTGTCTGTGTTGTTTCCCATTTCTTACACATCCTGCACGTAATTATGCTTTCTTAGTATTTTATTTCATCAATAGATTATGATAAATATTTTCATCGCGTGTTTCTTGCCGTTTAAATCAGACGCCATCACGCGTGTGAAATCTGCAGACATAATTCCATAACAAACAATGCTCCACATTTTTGATAGAATTGTAAAAAAAAAAAAAAAAAAAAGTTTCACTATGAAGGCAAATTTTTACTTTAATTGTAACAGTGTAAATGTACCACAACACTGTCAAATGTCTTTTATAAAAAAAAAAAAAAAGATAAATAAGATGGATCACTTTCAATTATTTTATGTGATTCTTAATTTTTTTTTATATTTTTTACATATTTGTTTGATCTGTTGATAATACGGGTTTTATATTTTCATAACTTTGTTACAAATAACATTGAAGAAATCGGGGTAGTAAACAAGAATAGAAATTATTAAGAGAAGCACAAATGATAAAATGAAATATATAATGAAGACAAAAATATATAATCAGAAACAAAAACGTTAGGATAAGAAAAAACAGTCATGTTAAAACAGTATTGTTAAAACTAAAATATTGAATTACAATTAAAGTCAGAAACAGTTAGATGTTGTCAGCAATACCCGGGCGCGAGTGTTTGCCTCTAAATATTCTCTCTATCACACTTTGCACATGTGGTTTACAGTCGTATATGTACATGTGGTTTACAGTCGTATATGTACATGTGGTGTACAGTCGTATATGTACATGTGGTTTACAGTCGTATATGTACATGTGGTTTACAGTCGTATATGTACATGTGGTTTACAGTCGTATATGTACATGCGATTTACAGGATTTAAAGGACATATCTCATGTTTTCAAAGTATACAATATTACATGCATTTTGTCTTCTTTATGCTTTTAGTAATTAATTCTAATAGTTCGTTCGCCGAAATTTTGCGATATTTAACCACAATACAGACTTAAATCTAAGCCCCGATTTAAAAAAGTCGAGTTAATTAGGTAGGTAGTCACGTGGTACAGTGACGTCACATGCGCCCTTCGGATTGTGAAAGTACTGCGAGATATTATTAAAAACTCAACTTTTAGGGGCCTAATTAATTTACCATGGGCAACGTTTAAATCGATGTTGATAAATTGTCCGAGTTTTATATGTGTTCGCCACCAGTGCACACATATAACGATGTAAATACCCAAATATAGCGAGTAAAGCGTGTATGAAATCGGCAAAATTGTGAGTAAATAATGTTTATATGGGCCGCTGTCTACAAACTGTTTGGGGATGTTATTCCTTTATACATCTGTAATTGGCGCTGTTTTTCTAAAATAAACAGTGCAATCATTATTTATTTTTGTATTAGACAAATTATGATACGTTAAATTGTTGACAACTAGGCCCTATGCCAAGCTATTGTCACGCGTGCATTTCGGAAAGAAAGAAAAAGACAACACACACACAAATCAATAAAAATATTCAAATCTAAAGTGGTAATCACATTATTTTATTTTGATAAAGCAATCTTATTACTATTTTTGAATTGTGATCTGCACGTCTTTATGAAGTACGAAGTGGGAGCACGGCGTTATAGCCTACTGACGCACTCAAGATGCTACGAGTTCAATAAAGAAATAATTTTATAATTCAATTTAAAGTTAGGAAATGCAATATTCTATTATTTGTATAATTAAAAGTTCAATTATTTTGTATCTTTATTTTTTGTTGTTGTAAATCTACCAGTTGGTAGAAGTTACATTGTATCGTCGATATATGTTGTTACATGTACAAGGTGAAGGTCAGTTGATCCGAGTGTGTATTGAATTTGAAGAGCAAAACAGAATGTATGCTATAGGCCTACCAGTGCTTATAGCGTCGATATATCCATTTTCTCGCAGTTTATCAGGGTCTCTGTCCAAGCGATGTTTGAAAAGGTGACTGGGTGTGTTTTTTTAAGGTAAAGTTCTTGCTCCCACAAAAAAATTATCCACGTCTTTTTTCTCGTACCTTCCTTCGAAAAATTGAAAAATACTCAGTCTAAATCCTTTCTACCGACAACTAGTACATCTGAGCACGGCACAAAACATCTTAATGCATTATTATTTACAAGCCGTTAACGTGACAATTGGTTTTTTGTCGATTAAATCTAATTTGTTTATGAAATGGCTAATAGATGTTTTCAAACCCGAGGGCGCATATGACGTCACACAAAATGGCGCGTAAACTAGCGAAAGAAAATATGCATATTGCCAGATTTGAATTTCATTGCTTTCAAACTCGAAAACTACGCAAAATATTTCATTTAAAACACATTTAAAGTAGTTTTAGGCATAAAAAGAGTTAATTTTGCTGAAAAAATGAAAAAGTTTAGAAACATGCGTTGTGTCCTTTAACGTAAATCTTGGTATCTTGTTTAGAAAAATGTACAAAACAATGTAAGAAGCAATAATTTCTTCCGCTCCCGGAGAAATAAATGACAAAATCTATTGATTTATTGAATTACTTTATTGGGAGAACTTAATTTTGTCCAAAAACCCTTAAAATTTGCGTCATTTCATTAATTTCACCACATAAAAAAATGATAGTAAATAGTACAAAAGACTAAATAGGAGATATATTTCAAGCCCTATAGAATCTGTAAAATCCAGGAGCTTCCGGGGGCTTCGTCCCCTGGGTCCCCACCAGGGCTTGCCCCCACACCCCCTGCCTCATAAAGTGGCGCCCCCGTAGCCGCAATTCCTGGATCCGCCTTTGATACAGGAAATTCACCTATACAAATTTGGGGAGAGTGGGTGGGGATTTTCGTGCGACCAACCCGCTGGGAAGTTTCAAGCAAAAAAGGGGGAAGCATGCACAAAGGAATGCTTACATCAAATGGAAAGATTGAATGTAAAATTAAAACCCAGTACTACAAGCAATAACCTTTCCGAAATACAAGCAATATTGGTATAAAAATTAGTTCGAATCTTAATAGATAACTTTGTTTATCTTCAATGGATAAACTTTAATATGTATATGTAATTTACAGCCGTGTATTACATGTATAGTGTAAATAAGTATTGTTTATTGTAAAATTACACTATTATAAAACACGGATACAAATTGTTTGTTGCAAAATCAATTAAGTACATTTCATTTTAAAAATACATAAGGGCATGCCTGCAATGCTTCCTAATGAATCAGTAATACATGAGGGCATGACTGCAACCCTTACCAAAATGTAAAGTTTGCTGCAAATTTGCCGCAAGTTTGCCGCAAGTTTGCGGCAAACAAATCAGTGTGCCAGCGCTGTTTGCCAGAAGTGTGCAACTAATGCCGCTAGCGGCATACAGTGTGCCACTAGTGGCATAGTGTGCCAGAAGTGCACCACAACTTTTCCTAAACGATACAGTGTGCCAGAAGTGCACCACAACCTTTTCTTTGGTATTCAGAATCAAAACTGTGTGCCAGAAGTGCACCACAACTTTTTCTTTGGTATTCAGAATCGTGTGCCAGAAGTTCACAACTTTTTTCTTAAAATTTTAAAACTGAAACAGCAAGGGCACCAAAGTTCACGACTTTTCTTGAATATTTAGAATAAAAGAGCCATTTCAATATATCCATCACAACATTTTCTATAATAGAACATATATGCAACATTTCTCGCACCCCTTCCATCCATCTTCTCAATTGTCTTAATGGGAATTAGCGGTCATTTTGTCACCAAATATTGAATTAAATGAAAGTTGCCCTATAATAGTTATTATATATTAAAGAAATGATTACACTTGTATCTAATTATTTCAAACACCTTTTAACCTCTTGAAAATGAATATGTGATTTTGGTGATTGAATATTATTGTCTTGCAAGACAGTATAATTATTTTCTAGTTACCTTTGCATGCTGTCAGCAAAATGTAAATGCTGATTTTGTTTTTATTTGAGAAATGATTTGATTTGGGTGCAGTGAATACTTCTTCCGTATATATTTCTTTAATTAAAAGCGGTTATCTAACGTAGTTTTATTAGGGTTAATTCTCTTGTTTTTGTACATAATAAAAAATAAATGTTCTTATTAGTCATCAATATGTATTTCAATATCATCGAGAGATTTTGAGAAGAAAAAAAGAAAATGGTTGTCATCACTTTCACAGCTAATGCCCCTTTAAAATAAGATGTAAGTGCACAGGTATCTGAATTTTAACCTAATTAGAAAAAAAAAAGTGAAGAAAAAATATCTATATCTAAATAAATGGATAGAGAGAGAGAGAGAGAGAGAGAGAGAGAGAGAGAGAGAGAGAGAGAGAGAGAGAGAGATTTCTTTTCTTTATTTACATGTATATCTGTTGATTACAGTTCAGATACTGGGTTTGTGAGTTGAAATTAATCAAATGAGAGTGGTAAAAATCCACCTTTATATCGTATAATTTACATATCAGGATTTTATCCAGGTACGTTATTCTGGTTTGTGGAATGCTAATTGATACTAAGTTAGAATAATCTAAGCTGTATACCAAAGTAGGTCTTCATGGGGCTTTACGGCTCTATGCATCGCAAATAGAGATCGGGTTCAATGCGTCGGCTGTGAGATTCACTCAATATTATATGATGAGCGCGAAAGTTGATATCAACAGACGCCATGATGTGATACCGGTAAACATCTTGAATATGAATCGAAAACAGGAGTTGATGCAGATATTCTGAGGAGAATCTTCCAATCATTGAGTAAGTGATTTACTGTGTATCTTATAGTTATAAACTCTCTAATATATTGTTCAAAACGAAACTGACCATCGCTCATTGTATGTTGTTGCGTCAAATCTTGCAAGTCAGTGTTTACGTTTATAAATTTACATGCTTCATTCAATTCTTTGAAATTATGTGGAATTTATTTTTTTAAAATTTCCTTTGTATGAGATTAGACTCCTTCTAGTTTCATTATCGTAGCCATCGCGGATTTTTTTTTTCTTATACATTTGGACAGAACCATAGATCTATATGCACTTAAAAAAATGAAGAGAGAGGGGGAAAGGCCGAAAAACAAACAAATAAAATAGGCCTATTTCCGTAATAATTATGCTATTTTTTGTTTACTTTCTACTGGGTTATATTTGCAAAACTGAATAGTTTATTCAGTAAATGAATGGTTGATTATTTTTTTTATTTAAATGCTTATGATTTGAACCCAGATGTCCAGTTAGAAAAGTTAAACTGCATTATGATCAGGGATGTGACTTCCAGAATCTCAATTTTGTCACTCCATCAATGCATATATGATATACGTTATTAAAATGGATTGAAGATCTTGTCTTGGCAATAAAGTTAATTTGAACGTAAAGTCTGGTCAGCATGATATTAACAGTTGTACATCAAATATTGTATTTATTAGCCCAATGGGCTATAACGCAACATTGATTATTTCTCGGCTTTGAAAATCGGTGGCCCCAGATGTCGGGCGACGGTAATTACATGTACACACCCCAGAATGATTCCTCCTATGTTAGACACCTTGCAAACTTGTATATAGGACGGCCAATGGTATCTCGTAATTATTTACAATTTCATATCTTTTTCAGAATATATTTCATGATAGTCATGAAGATACAGAAGTTGTGATGGTGTGTTGATAGGCTGTCTTCAACTTGCCATATCTGAGAGTTCCAACATGCAGGCCTGGATTAATGTGTATAAATCACTAATGAAGTTACTTAGTGTTATTTAGTTTTTAAAAAAGAATGACATTTCAATTTATACACACTTGCCAAGTGAATCTGATGAGACTGCTACATGTATTTGTGAATAAAGGCACTGTCTTAACCGAAAAACTATTTACAGTTTATCACAACAAATGGATGGGACAGTAGAGTTGTTGCGGACAATATGTGATTGTGATGAACAAGTGGAAGATTAGAAGGTCCAGAATTCAATCATGTTTTTGATTCTAAGGCGCAGACATCATGGAGATAGTCCTATTATTCTCCCATTCATCTATGATGGAGAAACTTGTGTAAATGTTTACAGTGTTCCCCCTAATAAGTGCCCACAAGTCTGTATTAATTTATCAGAATATAAAGTCCTTCACAGTACTGACTTTAAAATTCATGTAGATTGTCTCCAGATTTTTCTGAGGAAAAGTGCATAGTTTACGTGTGTGAATTTTGAATAAATTTCATTCTTGTCTGCAAATGTTGCCGAAACCTGTTATTGATGCACAATGCACATAGTCATGTTATGCAAATGATAGACCTCCTTTTTAATTACATGTCCTTAAGATCATGTCAACTCCTTGTCTTAATTGTATATACAATTCTAGCATTTATAGCATCATTTGTATAGCACTTGCTAGTTTAATAAGGATTTTATTTTTTAGAAACTTTCATTTGACATGATTGATCTAAAACGGCCAAAATTCACAAATCTATTTAAATCATAACCTGACCTTAGGCCAGAAAAGTGCCACAGTGGGTTGATATTTTTCTCTTGGATCTTGAAAGAAATTCTTTATGCAGCAGTTTCCAAATAAAATGTACTCTCATGGCCAGGGTGGGACTTCACCGAGAACTTTTTAACATTGCACAATGCAATATTTGTGAATTAGAAGCTGTTGCAGTTTCTTTAAGTTTTCTCTCACATCTTGTTATAATTATATTTTTGGTCGGGTTGCACAAATGTGCAAACAGTTTATATACTGGTGAATGACTGGTGGACAAGCGACAGTAGCGTCCCTGTAATAGTACCTACTTTGTGTAATCAACTCCTTTCACACCTCTCACTTGATGTTCCTCAAACTTTGTACAGCGTCCCAATCGACAGTACCTATTTTGTGTAATCAACTCCTCATATACTAGCAACCACCACCCATTTTTTTTTAAAAATTACCCCAAACAATAAAAATCAGATGTAATTACCAATTTTGAGTATGCTGATTTCAAATCTGGATTCCTTTTACTCCAATTTCTTATAGAAAATGAGGTATAGTGTCTTAAACACCCCTACCGTCAGGTTGCCAAAAACGGAAAATGTTTCATTTCGCATCAAAAAGTGACCCAACTTTATTTCTTGAAACACCATTACCCAAAACAATAAAAAAGCAGGTGTAATTACCAATTTTGAGTATGCTGAATCCAATTCTGAATTCCTTTTACTCCACTTCCTTACAGAAAATGAGGTATAGTGTCTTAAACACCCCTACCGTCAGGTTGTCAAAAATTGAAAATGGGGGGCTGAGTGGTATCAGAATCTATTATTTATTTATTTTTATTTTTTCAAAATTCAGAAATTTAAAAACTGCATGATCAGATTTTTTTGTAACACTAATAATTAATGTCCCTTTATTGCGATGACTCTTTAAGTACAAACCATGATATTAAAAAAAAATGAAATGAAATGATAGATAAATAAATAAATAAAATATTTGTAAGTTACTTTATTTATCTGTAACTAGTGGCAGTGCAACTTGCAAGTGAAAATTGCACCATCTGTAGCTTATGACCCCTTTTGCCTTGCCTTGTAATTAATATTGTTGAAAATTTGGCAAATAGCATTTTTAACCCAACCCCCCCAGTCCATACCCCACTTTAAACGTTAAAAATCCAGCTAATTCAGTGAGGAAGAAATGTTACTACCATATTTCGAATTTCCTCTAGACTATATCAAATTAAATACCGCACTGCTATCAGTCACAGATTGACACGTGTATATAACTACATACTCACAATATAAATACACAGATACACATGTATATAACGGCCAGAACGATGTCACTGGACGATACACGAGTACCCATTCCTGTAGGTTTACTTATGTGTCAATATAATTTACTTTTGTTTGTTATTCAGCTGTAACTAGATAGGAAAACAAATTGTAATTATAATTAAAAGATTTATATAGCGCCCTATCAAAATTACTTCTCTGAAGCGATTTACAAATGTGAAAGAAAAGATAATATAAAATCGATGTGCACATACATGTGAATAAAATATTCATGGTGTCAGAATTAAAATGCATAATTATTATTATTAATATATAGCGACTAATGTAATGATATAATTACCCTAATAATATATAAAACAATTTGAAACAACCCTTAGGAATAATTAATACATAGAAAGGACATCAGTATAATAACAAACTACAGTCCAAATAACAACTCAAGGTTGTTGTTTTTTTTTCAAACAAACAGACAAACAAACAAACAAACAGACCTACAAACAAACAAACAAACAAATAAACAAACAAACACATCGCGCATTTATCGTAAAGGTGATCAGACTTTGAAATATAAATCCCTCTCCGTGAAAAAAAATCATCTCATTAAGAAGGAATTCATGTCTTAAAACTTCCAACGTTAATTTTACATACATGTAAGTACCCTACAGAGCAGTTATGCCTATAGCTTTTTTAATATTTTCAGCAATTTTGTTTCGGATAATGAAACCCACTTGGTATTCACAGACCTTATTCTTCTTAAGTCAATTATATTTATTTTGATTGACGGGCATTTTTAAGGGGTATGCTACACAAGGGAAATTTGATATGGATGAAAAGTGCAGGATATGTACAGCAATGAAATTAAAAACTTTCAAATTTACTTTATTTAGTAAAAAAAAAAAAAAAAAAAAAAAAACCCAACAAAAAACCCCCCAATTTTAGTAGAAAGCAATCTGAAAAATAAATTAAAACCCCTGCTGGACTAGAACCCACGACCTACAGTTCAGTAGTCGACGTGATCCCTACTGAGCTACTCAGCTAGATGATGATTTTTGAAATGAATAGGCATATATTACTGATATTTATATTTCCATTCATGCTTTAAAAGGAAGTCAGCCATGAACCTTCTGATACTGTTTGAAGGTTACAGACTACTAATTTTACCCCTATTTCATTGACCACGTAAGTAGTGCCTGTTTATAAATAGAGGTTTTTTCTTAAAAATTCTTGGGGATGTATGTGGGGTGGATTTGTGTTATTATAGGGCATAGATGGAAAGACGAAAGTCTGAAAAAAATTAAAAACTTATAATAATGAGAAATTCTGGTCTTAAGTGTGTAGTAGGAAGGGTGTAAATAGGCCATTGTTTACCTGCTTCTCAAAGGGAAAGGGAAATATGCAGGGTAGGGGTTACTTGCGATGTCATAACAGGACTTGTGTGCGGTGGATTTTCCTGAGATTCACAAATTTTTTTGGACTTGAATTGCTCTAAGTCTGTACCAAGTTTCAGGTAAGTTGAGGCGGTGGAATTTTTTATATTAATTTCTATGTTATATAGGAATGTATAGCAAAATAATTGGTAGTCTATACAAAAATGTCCGAAAAGTTGATTAATGCGAGTTTTGACCTTTGACCTGATAGGACACAGACTACCAATTATTTTGCTATACATTCCTTTTTAACATAAAAATAGTTGCAAAGAAGGATAATTCTAATTTCCATTCTCGTAAAAATGCAAACATCAAGTCGGAGTTATCGAACTTTCCTCCTTCATATCGCACTCGAACTGTCTAACAGTCAATATGACAGCTGATTTGTTTGTTTACGTTCACCAGGGGCTCGGATGGCAGCCATAAACCGCTGGTAGAGTTGCAATCAATATGGGTCGTAAATCGCAAGTTGTAACTATTGTAGTGAAACAGTCCCATGTGCTACACTCGATCAGTGAAAAGGCCGCCGGTTCCTTGGATACGGATCACCTAATGATGATCACTATAAAAACGAATCTACACCTTCATTCCCAAATCTATAAACAAAAAATTAAGAGCAGAGCAATTATAATCTGAATGTTAATCAGGAATATTGACTTTTGTCCGCCACGTCACTATGTCAACCTTCTGACCACTTTGTCCGCCACGTCACTATGTCAACCTTCTGACCACTTTGTCCGCCACGTCAATATGTCAACCTTCTGACCACTTTGTCCGCCACGTCACTATGTCAACCTTCTGACCACTTTGTCCGCCACGTCAATATGTCAACCTTCTGACCACTTTGTCCGCCACGTCAATATGTCAACCTTCTGACCACTTTGTCCGCCACGTCACTATGTCAACCTTCTGACCACTTTGTCCGCCACGTCACTATGTCAACCTTCTGACCACTTTGTCCGCCACGTCACTATGTCAACCTTCTGACCACTTTGTCTGCCACGTCACTATGTCAACCTTCTGACCACTTTGTCTGCCACGTCACTATGTCAACCTTCTGACCACTTTGTCCGCCACGTCTATCAATGTGTCCATCTTCTGTCCACGTCACACGAGAATATTATATTTATCCCGGGTACGCTTGTACATATGTAACAGGAAGAGAGAAAATGGAAACGGACCAGACTGGGAATCGAATCCGGCCCCCTAAATCTCTAGTCAGGTGCTCTACCAACTGACCTATTTGGCCACCAGCGATTAATCCCGTCTAACCGCCCTATCCCTCCCTCCCTAAATGTCTTCACAGTGAGAAAGTTTCCCAGTTTACTTTCGGAAGGTCGGTGGTCTCTTCCCAGGTACATTGTATCTGGGTTCTCTCTTCCACCGATAAAAACTGGGCGCCACCATATAACTGAAAAATTGTTGCGCCACCATATAACTGAAAAATTGTTGAGTGTGGCAGAAAACATCGAAACAAACAAAATGTTCACAGGGTTTTTCTTTTTATCCCGGGAGAGAGATACTTCCTCTTTGATTTCGAGATGGAACATATGAGGGTGTTTAAAAATATTACATGCTTATTCTCTGCTAGCTGGTATTGTTATTTAACACGCTTTCTGTATCAGATTTTAATGCAATTTTTACATTCATATCATGATTTGTTTTAAGAATTTGCATTTTTTACCCCATGTAAACTCAGTGTCACAATAAGCTGCTCGAGTGTGCCCTGTACATTATCATTCAAATATTTTTTTTTTCATTTCTCTGAAAAAATTAAATATACTAAATTTCTAACATTTATAAAACTTGAGCATACTAAATTACTAACATTTATAAAACTTAAGCATTTATTGAACTAAAGCATACTAAATTACTAATATTTATTGAACTTAAGCATACTAACTACTAATATTTATTGAACTTAAACATACTATATTACTAACATTTATTAAACTTAAGCATGCTAAATTACTAACATTTATTGAACTTAAGCATTTATTGAACTTGGGCATACTAAATTAGTACTATTTATTGAACTTAAGCATACTAAATTACTAATATTTATTGAACTTAAGCATACTAAATTACTAGCATTTATTGAACTTAAGCATACTAAATTACTGATATTTATTGAATTTAAGCATACTAAACTACTAATATTTATTGAACTTAAACATACTAAATTTCTAATATGTATTCTGTTTAAACATACTAAGTTCCTAATATTTATTGAGTTTTAAGCTGTATGGTCCGAATTACAATTTTTTTCCATCTCGTAAAAACGCTATTAAATCATCGCACGTATGTAGTTATGAGGCTGTATGACATATCATACATTATTTCACCTGTTTTAACCAAAATTATTTGATTTTAAATCGATGTTTACAAATAACCGCGTCACTCTGCCATTTCAAGTGACAGTCACGTGACCAGTTCAAACTTTCAGATCATCGGTGGTCTTATCTGTGTAAAGCTGTGTATTTTGTTACAACAGTACCGTGTCATAAGTTTAAAAGAAATAAAAATATCAAATACCTCTTAGTAGTTCGTTGTTTTACGCTCTTTCAGCCTTAAAACTACACAGTTGCGTATGAGGCAATACATCATGTTGGGATTCCCCTGACGCACGTGGGTCTATTTATAGACGTCTACCACTGTATAATCTATGGGATGATTTATGTATGTACCACACTATATTTACTTTTTAAATAATATCCTCTGGTTTATTTTACATGCAGATGTATTCAAGCATGTAATTAAGGTAAAGTTAATAACTTTATAAAGTAATTAATCTGCTTTAAAGTAATTATGTACAAAAATGATACATGAACATCGGGTCATACAGCTTTAATCTGTGTCAATGTTTTGGTTCTGAGCATATCCTTGAATTCATATCTCAAATATGTGCTTCCTTCGTCCAAGGTCAATATAGAACTTTGGTTGGTGTGAGAAATGCATTCCGTTCCATTCACTTCCGGTTACATTGTTTTCTTATATATTTTTATGAATTATTTAGGATATGGTGTTGAATTATATTGTAATAGATAACAACAGTTATGAGATTGATCACTGTTCGTTATCTTCACATTTTTATTTTTTTTAAAAAATCCCAAAACATCCGTATTATGCATTCTACGTGTGTACAATTATTTTATGCATGATACGTGTACACAATTATTTGTATAGAGATACGTCAGTGGCGGATCAAGGTGGAGTACGAGGGCTGGACGATACAAAACTACCCATCGTCCACGCTCCCCCGGACAGCGCTTATTAAAGTTTCGCTTGCTTAAGGTGCTTCACGCCATTTGTAATTGCTACACACAAATCATGTTTAACTTTGAAATCATGATTGACGTACAAATTTGTTTTTATTTTGCCTATATAATATAATTCATGTCGCAACAAATATCGCAATTTCTTTGATAATTATCCACCAGTTCTGGTTTTCCGTGAGAATAATGCTCATACAATGAATTCTGAATGGTCCTAAAGTTGATGTTAGATTGTGCACTTTAATATCTCCATCTTCAAAATATCCCAGGAAAATATCGTTCGTACATTTGGGTTGAAAGGAAGACACACCTATTAAACTCAAACTAACTTGTAATTTCCCGCGCTCTATTTTGTCTTCTGGGTGTTCACGTGACCCTGTGTCTATGACGATGCTGTCAACTTTCTGGGGCTCATCGAAAACCAATGTGAACCAGTCACTGGCGCGTCCATTCCCCTTACTCCAGAAATAGCCCGGCTCCCAGCTGTACGCCATTTCCGGCGTAAAAGAAGGCTCCACCGCCATGCTGGTGTATATTTTCCCGGGAGGATTGTCCCCCTTGTATATTTTGTCTAAATTGTCAAAATACCTGTCTTTTAGTGGCTGGATTTTGCCTGGAAGAGATGAACGGACGCCTATATGCTGGAATATTGTCGGCCGGCGGATTAATCTATTAAATTGTAGCATTTGAATATTAAAGTACATGTATGTAAAGTCACACGGCTGTTCTTCGTAGAATAGCAACACCATTCTGGCCAATTTTCCCAGGTCGTAGGCATGATATAATTTCCCAATAAATCCAAGTTCTGAAAACTCTAAACACGTCCACGGAGTTTTAAATTCTGAAATATAATCTTTAATCACCTGTAAATATCCTGGCACAGTGAAAATATCGTCCTCCATTTGAATGTAATATGTGGACAAGTTCTCACTGTACAGGAATATAAAAGAATAGTCCACGTTTTGTTTAGATCGCCATTTCCGTTTATCGTAATTATCATTGTACGTGTGTTTCAGATTGTCTAACGCAGGATAAAACGTTTCCCAGGCGCGGATCACGACAAGAGTCCCGGAGTGGAGAAGACTCCAATAAGATTCATTAATCCTCTTGCTAATGTCCTTACACCAAGTTTCATTAAAATCTGCCAGAAAAATCACAATGTAAATTTCCTTCAACTCCCCAGGCTTTGTGAAGTTCACGATTGACTTGATCGTGTTCATTATATACTCATCGCCGACTCTTCTCACTGTAGGGATTCCTATCGTCAAGAAACCTGAAATCATCATCATCATGTGATCATCATCACCATCATCATTATCAACAACATCATCGTCGTCGTCAATGCCATCATCGTTACTATTCATCATCATCATCATCATTTATTAAAGGGACATTAGCTGTGAAAATGATGGCAAGCATTTCTTCTCAAAATTTCCCAATGGCTAGGAATATACATGTATATTAATGACAAATAAAGCATTAATTTGTACAAAAACAAGAGAAACCTAATAAAACCACGTTAGATAACTGCTTTTAATGTAAAGAAATATACATGGAAGAATTATGGTCTTGCAAGACAATAATTATTCAATCATCAAAATTACATATTCATGAGCCTGTTTGAGGTTAAAGTGTTTGAAATTACAGGGCCGTAAATTAACCTTCAATTTGGAGGAGGCAGGAAATTAGGCGGGGGTCTGGGGGCCACCCAGGCCCCCAGACGCTGAGCACATTTTGTGCACACTGAACACGTTTCGTGCAAAATCCTTGATTCTAGGGCCTTCTAAGATGTTACTTGACTAACTCATTCTAAAAGAAAGATTTGGAATGCTTTTTAAGGGAGGTATCATGTTCTTAGTTATTGGAAACAACATAAATTCTAATGAACTTTAAATTTTAATTTTTTTTGGCTCAAAAAGCTGCCTCCTCCGCCTCCATGTAATTTACGGCCCTGAATTATCAAATACCTGTGTTATTTCTGAAATATATTATATAGAGCAATTTTCATTGAATTCAATTTTTGTTGACAAAATGACAGATAATGCCCTTTTAAGAGAATAGTTTGAAATCCTATAATGTAACATGCTGACTTACGCTTCTGTTCTGGGAACTTATTAAATATGGTAGCTTCCTGTCTCCAGCCGGAAGGAAGTTTCGTCAGATCCGAGGACGGCTGCGCACAAATGAAATAAAAAGCCAGGCTATAATGTTTGAAACATGGTAGCATAAAAACCCAGGCTATAATGTTTGAAACATGGTAGTATAAAAATTCAATTTATAATGTTTGAAACATGGTAGTATAAAAAGCCAGGCTAAAATGTTTGAATCATGGTAGTATTAAAACTCAGGCTATACCGTTTGAAACATGGTAGCATAAAAAATCAGGCTATAATGTTTGAAACATGGTAGCATAATAAATTAGGCTATAATGTTTGAAACATGGTAGCATAAAACCCCAGGCTATAATGTTGGAAACATGGTAGCATAAAAACCCAGGCTATAATGTTTGAAACATGGTAGTATTCTTTACACTGTATAACAGTATTTGTGTGTTTTCATTGCTTCGAGAATTTTTCACTCATATTTAGACGTCACCAGCTGTAGGCGAAGTATCACTTTAGAACTATGCTTAGCAATCAGGACCGTGGAGGTGAGGGTTCTTTAGCGTGGCGGTGAGGGTTCTTTAGCGTGCCAATGCGTGCCACGACACGGAACCTCCGTATCTAAGGTCAAATTCCCTCACTTCTAAATGCCAAGCGTTTGGCGGAGGAAGTCAGTGACAATGTTTGACGCGGCCCTGGTATGAGCGGGGCGCAAAACGCACGACCCTCCAGTAACGAAGTGAACGTTCTGCCATTGAACTACCGTAAAAACGTAATATAGAGCAGGTACTAGCTGCATGTTAATTATCTATCAAACATGCAATACGGAAGTTCCGAGTTCCCCCAAGAGTTATTTCCCTTTGTCGAACTCTTCCGTAAATTATGACGTAAAATATGATGACAGTGGGTACATTTGCTAATTACTATCGTTGTATTATTTTTTAAAAGATGATATCCAGAGTTTCTGAGACCATCCTATCTCAGGGAAAAGGCAACTTTAGTGAGTTTATGAGTATTAGATATCAAAATGGCTCAAACAAATATTGTTAATTGCCATCTTTCTTTGATGAAAGCGTCACTCATGTAGAAGGGGAAACGAATAATGATTCAATAGCCAATTTGATGATCTTATTCAAACAAATTATGCTTGATATGGACAGAATATGCATACCAGTGATTGATATAAACAAAAGTTACGCTTTTCTTACATTAATCGTACGTAATCGTTATGTACAATGCCAGTCTACGATATAATGTATACATTGTGTACCCACCATACGTCATAAAATGCGAAAGAGTTCGACAAAGGGAAATAACTTTTGGGTAACTCAGAACTTGCGTATTGAACTGATACAAGCGTCTGGTACAACAAATACGTATATGGTCGAAATTCTATTTTATCTGAAAAATTGCATGCTTAAAGGTGAATTGCAGTTCAGGTCATCTTAGCAACAAACTGCTAAAGTTCAATCTTACTCTTTATATCATCTTGGAATGAGACATATCTAGGTCACACTATTGGAATGAGACATATCTAGGTCACACTATTGTGAGTATATCCGTGGATGTGGGTTATCACTAATTTTTGTAGTACCTGTAGACATATTCTCGGTTAATCATTGCATGTTACATACATACCGTATCAAGAAAGTCTCGATATGAAACGCGTGGCTGATAACCGAGATCTCTGACATTTTCTGCTTGTCCCGAGCATTCCGAAACGCCATCTACAATAACATATAGTCTTATGAAGACACACACATAATTTTTTATTTTATTTGGATGTTGTATTTTATGCTCTGATTAATCTTATCATGTTTTACAATTTTACATTGTTAAAGCGCTTAGAGTAATTATAAATTATATAATGCGTTATATAAATGCCGCACATTATTATTATTATAATTATAATCACATATATGATATATACATCAGACACACACATAATCACAGATGTGATATCTACATCACACACACACACATAATCACAGATATGATATATACATCAGACACACACATAATCACAGATATGATGTATACATCAGACACACACACACAATCACAGATGTGATATATACATCAGACACACACATAATCACAGATACGAGAGGAATATACACGGGAACAGAAATACATTTACTCTAGTTTTATATATAGAACATTTTGAACAGATATATATTTACTTTTGTGTTACTAAACAATTTGAACAGAAATACATTTACTTTCGTGTTACTGTACAACGGAAACGTAAAGTTTGTAGCAGTGATCATTGTAACCTGTAAAAGTTGTAGCAGTGATCATTGTAACCTGTAAAAGTTGTAGCAGTGATCATTGTAACCTGTAAAAGTTGTAGCAGTGATCATTGTAACCTGTAAAGTTTGTAGCAGTGATCATTGTAACCTGTAAAGTTAGTAGCAGTGAGCATTGTAACCTGTAAAGTTTGTAGCAGTGATCATTGTAAACTGTAAAGTTTGTAGCAGTGAGCATTGTAACCTGTAAAGTAGAGTCTGTATAGGCGCTCAGCATTATCTTATCTTTGTAATATATTTTGTATCATTATATATATATGTATATATATATATATATATATATATATATATATATATACCAGGGTGTAGAATCTTATTCTATCAATATATACACACACACACACACAGAGAGAGAGAGAGAGAGAGAGAGAGAGAGAGAGAGAGAGAGAGAGAGAGAGAGAGGATAAAAGGATAGGGTTAACTTGTCGTTAAACTCAGCGAAAACAACGCTCGTACAAAATAATTGGATTTTTCATAACAAAAGAAGAACACAGCTGCCAGTTGGCGCATTAAGGAAATTGACACCGTCTTAAAATCGATTCAGAGGACACATATCAAAACTCGTCCACCACTAACAACACAAAATTAATTCATCCAAAGATCTCCACCACTAACACCACAAGACTAAATTCATCCAAAGATCTCCTCCACTAACACCACAAGACTAAATTCATCCAAAGATCTCCGCCACTAACACCACAAGACTAAATTCATCCAAAGGTCTCCGCCACTAACACCACAAGACTAAATTCATCCAAAGGTCTCCGCCACTAACACCAAAAGACTAAATTCATCCAAAGATCTCCGCCACTAACACCGCAAAATTAATTCATCCAAAGATCTCCGCCACTAACACCACAAGACTAAATTCATCCAAAGGTCTCCGCCACTAACACCGCAAAATTAATTCATCCAAAGATCTCCGCCACTAACACCACAAAATTAATTCATCCAAAGATCTCCGCTACTAATACCACAAAATTAATTCATCCAAAGGTCTCCGCCACTAACACCACAAAATTAATTCACCCAAAGGTCTCCGCCACTAACACCACAAACTAAATTCAGTTTGAGGAGGTTGACTGATATGTGTGTTCAAGGTTTTGGTGAACAAATTAATTGTTCTTCAAAGTGTATTATTTACAAAAGTTATTGATCACTTTTCGTTACAGTATTCCCTTTGTAAACCTATACTTAATATGTATAACAGACACATTTGTCGAAATAGACTATCCTCTCATAATCTTGAAATTGAAAAAGGCCGCCATAACAATATACTTAGAGCAAATAGAGTATGTAAATTTTGTAAAAATTACAGAGAACGAATACCACTTTATATTAATTTGCCCTCATTCCGAGGAATTTCGACATAGATATATCAACAAGTATTATTGGCAAAAACCATCTATTCTCAAATTTGAACAATTATTACGTGTTCATAATGTACGCGAACTTTGTAATTTAGGAAAATATAATATTTATGTCTTGCACTTATTCTCCGTTGTTTGCTTGAATTAGTACACCGCCATACAATGTCATTTTTATGTATTTATGACATTGATGAGATAAGACAAATGTTTTAAGCGATAAAGAATATATATCAATCTAACGAGTATTGTTTTTATCTCCATGATATGAAACGTTCTTGTATGATTCCCAAAATACAGTGCACACGATCTCCGTGTCGAAGGAGAGTCTAAATCTAAAGTCTAAAGTCTAGTATAACGGTGTAGGATGACTGTATATATAGACATAGTATTACAGTGTAGTATGTCTGTATATATAGAAATAGTATTACAGTGTAGTATGACTGTATATATAGACATAGTATTACAGTGTAGTATGACAATATATAGACATAGTATTACAGTGTAGGATGTCTATATATATAAACATAGTATTACAGTGTAGTATGACTGTATATATAGACATAGTATTACAGTGTAGTATGACTGTATATATAGACATAGTATTACAGTGTAGTATGACTGTATATAGACATAGTATTACAGTGTAGTATGACTGTATATATAGACATAGTATTACAGTGTAGTATGACTGTATATATAGACATAGTATTACAGTGTAGTATGACTGTATATAGACATAGTATTACAGTGTAGGATGACTGTATATATAGACATAGTATTACAGTGTAGTATGACTGTACATATAGACATAGTATTACAGTGTATTGTGACTGTATATATAGACATAGTATTACAGTGTAGTATGACTGTATATACAGACATAGTATTACAGTGTAGTATGACTGTATATAGATATAGTATTACAGTGTAGTATGACTGTATATATAGACATAGTATTACAGTGTAGTATGACTATATATATAGACATAGTATTACAGTGTAGGATGACTGTATATATAGACATAGTATTACAGTGTAGTATGACTGTATATATAGACATAGTATTACAGTATAGTATGACTATATATATAGACATAGTATTACAGTGTAGTATGACTGTATATAGACATAGTATTACAGTGTAGTATGACTGTATATATAGACATAGTATTACAGTGTAGTATGACTATATATATAGACATAGTATTACAGTGTAGTATGACTGTATATAGACATAGTATTACAGTGTAGTATGACTGTATATAGACATAGTATTACAGTGTAGTATGACTGTATATAGACATAGTTCTACAGTGTAGTATGACTGTATATAGACATAGTATTACAGTGTAGTATGACTATATATATAGACATAGTATTACAGTGTAGTATGACTATATATATAGACATAGTATTACAGTGTAGTATGACTGTATATATAGACATAGTATTACAGTGTAGTATGACTGTATATATAGACATAATATTACAGTGTAGTATGACTGTGTATATAGACATAGTATTACAGTGTAGTATGACTGTATATATAGACATAATATTACAGTGTAGTATGACTGCATATATAGGCATAGTATTACAGTGTAGTATGACTGTATATAGACATAGTTTTACAGTGTAGTATGTCTGTATATATAGACATAGTATTACAGTGTAGGATGACTGTATATAGATATAGTATTACAGTGTAGTATGACTGTATATAGACATAGTATTACAGTGTAGTATGACTGTATATAGACATAGTATTACAGTGTAGTATGACTGTATATAGACATAGTATTACAGTGTAGTATGACTGTATATAGACATAGTATTACAGTGTAGTATGACTGTATATATAGACATAGTATTACAGTGTAGTATGACTGTATATAGACATAGTATTACATTGTAATATGACTATATAGACTTAGTATTACAGTGTAGTGTGTCTGTGTATATAGACGTAGTATTACAGTGTATGATGACTGTATATAAAGATATAGTATTGTTGCCATATTTTGTATATCGGTATCGGTAGCCCAGTGGTTATGTACTATGTACAGTGGTTATATATTTTGTACAGTGGTTATGTATTATGTACAGTGGTTATGTATTTTGTACAGTGGTTATGTACAGTGGTTATATATTTTGTACAGTAGTAATGTATTATGTACAGTAGTTATGTATTATGTACAGTGGTTATGTACAGTGGTTATGTATTATGTACAGTGTTTATGTATTATGTACAGTGGTAATGTATTATGTACAGTGGTTTTGTATTATGTACAGTGGTTATGTATTATGTACAGTGGTTTTGTATTATTTACAGTGGTTTTGTATTATGTACAGTGGTTATATACAGTGTTTATGTATTATGTACAGTGGTTATGCACAGTGGTTATGTATTATGTACAGTGGTTATGGAGAGTAGTTATGTATTATGTACAATGGTTATGTATTAT
The DNA here is from genome assembly GCF_947568905.1 of Ostrea edulis. Taxonomy (NCBI): domain Eukaryota; kingdom Metazoa; phylum Mollusca; class Bivalvia; order Ostreida; family Ostreidae; genus Ostrea; species Ostrea edulis. Next base: position 1,382,241 of record NC_079173.1, on the reverse strand, counting down.
GTACAGTGGTTATGTACAGTGATTATGTATTATGTACAGTGGTTATGTACTATGTAGAGTGGTCATGTATTATGTACAGTAGTTTTGTATTATGTACAGTGGTTATGTATTATGTACAGTGGTTATGCACAGTGGTTATGTTTTATGTACAGTGGTTATGTATAGTAGTTATGTATTATGTATTATGTACAGTGGTTATGTATTATGTACAGTGGTTATGTATTATGTGCAGTGGTTTTGTATTATGTACAGTGGTTATGTATTATGTATTATGTACAGTGGTTATATATTATGTACAGTGGTTATGCACAGTGGTTATGTTTTATGTACAGTGGTTATGTATAGTAGTTATGTATTATGTATTACGTACAGTGGTTATGTATTATGTACAGTGGTTATGTATTATCTACAGTGGTTATGTATTAGGTACAGTGGTTATGTATTATGTATTATGTACAGTGGTTATGTATTATGTACAGTGGTTATGTATTATGTACAGTGGTTATGTATTAGGTACAGTGGTTATGTATTATGTATTATGTACAGTGGTTATGTATTATGTATTATGTACAGTGGTTATGTATTATGTACAGTGATTATGTATTATGTGCAGTGGTTTTGTATTATGTACAGTGGTTATGTATTGTGTAGAGTGGTTATGTATTATGTACAGTGGTTATTTATTGTGTAGAGTGGTTATGTATTATGTACAGTGGTTATTTATTATGTATTATGTGCAGTGGTTATGTATTATGTACAGTGGTTATGTATTATGTACAGTGGTTATGTATTGTGTAGAGTGGTTATGTATTATGTACAGTGGTTATTTATTATGTATTATGTACAGTGGTTATGTATTATGTACAGTGGTTATGTATTATGTACAGTGGTTATGTATTATGTACAGTGGTTATTTATTATGTATTATGTACAGTGGTTATGTATTATGTGCAGTGGTTTTGTATTATGTACAGTGGTTATGTATTATGTACAGTGGTTATGTACAGTGGTTATGTGTTATATACAGTGGTTGTGTATTATGTACAGTGGTTATGTATTATGTACAGTGGTTATGTATTATGTACAGTGGTTATGTATTATGTATTATGTACAGTGGTTATGTATTATGTATTATGTACAGTGGTTATGTATTATGTACAGTGGTTATGTATTGTGTAGAGTGGTTATGTATTATGTACAGTGGTTATTTATTATGTATTATGTACAGTGGTTATGTATTATGTACAGTGGTTATGTATTTTGTATTATGTACAGTGGTTATGTATTATGTACAGTGGTTATGTATTATTTACAGTGGTTATGTATTATTTACAGTGATTTTGTATTATGTACAGTGGTTATGTATTATGTATTACGTACAGTGGTTATGTATTACGTACAGTGGTTATGTATTATGTACAGTGGTTATGTATTATGTACAGTGGTTATGTATTATGTACAGTGGTTATATACAGTGGTTATGTACAGTGGTTATTTGTTATGTACAGTGGTTGTGTATTATGTACAGTAGTTATGTATTATGTACAGTGGTTATGTATTATGTACAGTGGTTATGTATTATGTACAGTGGTTATGTATTGTGTAGAGTGGTTATGTATTATGTACAGTGGTTATGTAATATGTATTATGTACAGTGGTTATGTATTATGTATTATGTACAGTGGTTATGTATTATGTACAGTGGTTATGTATTTTGTATTATGTACAGTGGCTATGTATTATGTATTATGTACAGTGGTTATGTATTATGTATTATGTACAGTGGTTATGTATTATGTACAGTGGTTATATATTATTTACAGTGGTTATGTATTATTTACAGTGGTTATGTATTATGTACAGTGGTTATGTATTATGTACTGTGGTTATGTATTATGTATTATGTACAGTGGTTATGTATTATGTATTATGTTCAGTGGTTATGTATTATGTATTATGTACAGTGGTTATGCATTATGTACAGTGGTTATGTATTATGTACAGTGGTTATGTATTATGTACAGTGGTATATATTTTGTACAGTGGTTATGTATTACGTACAGTGGTTATGTATTATGTACAGTGTTTATGTATTATGTACAGTGGTTTTGTATTATGTACAGTGGTTATGTATTTTGTACAGTGGTTATGTAGTATGTGCAGTGGTTACATATTATATACAGTGGTTTTGTATTATGTACCGTGGTTTTGTATTATGTACAGTGGTTTTGTATTATGTACAGTGGTTATGTATTTTGTACAGTGGTTATGTAGTATGTGCAGTGGTTACATATTATATACAGTGGTTTTGTATTATGTACCGTGGTTTTGTATTATGTACAGTGGTTTTGTATTATGTACAGTGGTTATGTATTTTGTACAGTGGTTATGTAGTATGTGCAGTGGTTACATATTATATACAGTGGTTTTGTATTATGTACAGTGGTTATGTATTATGTACAGTTGTTATGTATTATGTACAGTGGTTATGTATTATATACAGTGGTTATGTACTATGCACATTGGTTATGTATTTTGTACAGTGGTTATGTATTATGTGCAGTGGTTTTGTATTATTTACAGTGGTTTTGTATTATGTACAGTGGTTATGTACAGTGGCTATGTATTATGTACAGTGGCTATGTATTATGTGCAGTGGTAATGTATTATGTACAGTGGTTATGTATCATGTACAGTGGATATGTACAGTGGCTATATATTATGTACAGTGGTTATGTATTTTGTACAGTGGTTATGTATTATGTACAGTGATTATTTATTATGTACAGTGGTTATGTATTATGTACAGTGGTTATGTATTATGTATTATGTACAGTGGTTATGTACTATGTACAATGGTTATGTATTTTGTACAGTAGTTATGTACTATGTACAGTGGTTATGTATTATGTACAGTGGTTATATATTATGTACAGTGGTTATGTATTATGTACAGTGGTTATGTGTCATGTACAGTGGATATGTTTTTTGTACAGTGGTTATGTACAGTGGTTATGTATTATGTACAGTGGTTATGTATTATGTACAGTTGTTATGTATTATGTACAGTGGTTATGTATTATGTACAGTGGTTATGTATTATGTACAGTGGTTATGTATTATGTACAGTGGTTATGTACTATGTACAGTGGTTATGTATTATGTACAGTGGTTATGTATTATGTACAGTGGTTATGTATTATGTACAGTGGTTATGTACTATGTAGAGTGGTTTTATACTATGTACAGTGGTTATGTATTATGTACAGTGGTTATGTATTATGTATAGTGGTTATGTACTATGTACAGTGGTTATGTATTTTGTACAGTAGTTATGTATTATGTACAGTGGTTATGTATTATGTACAGTGTTTTTGTATTATGTACAGTGGTTATGTATTATGTACAAAATTTCTCTCTACTTTTTTAAATTCAGTAATGTCCATTTATACAACTTACTGTACACAATACATGAGTTAAACCGTTTTACTTGCAACAACCAGGGACTATCAAAATCTGCTACATATGTAGCCCTAAAACAGACGTGGTGCATGGTAATATACCTCAAATGCTTTGTTTTAATTTATCATCATTTTTGTAGAAAGGAAATCTATGGAAGTGAATTGTACGTAAAATATCATGAAAAAAAACTATGCATTATTGAAAATCGTCGCTTATGTCCTTAATGTATCATTCTAACGGCGCCCCCTGTAACCGTAATTCCTGGATCCGCCCCTGCTTAAGGTACCATTCTAACGGCGACGCTTCTTCAGAATAGAGAATGTACTTATTGCTACCTGACAAAGTTACACAAAAACCAAAGACAACAGAGTTGTAGGAGAGTCTAAATCAGACAACCTCCGTGTCTAAGGAGAGTCTAAATCAGACAATCTCCCTGTCTGGGGAGATTCTAAATCAGACAATCTCCCTGACTTAGGATATTCTAAATCAGACAATCTCCCTGTCTGAGGAGAGTCTAAATCAGACAATCTCCCTGTCTTAGGATATTCTAAATCAGACAATCTCCCTGTCTGAGGAGATTCTAAATCAGACAATCTCCCTGACTTAGGATATTCTAAATCAGACAATCTCCCTGTCTGAGGAGAGTCTAAATCAGACAATCTCCCTGTCTAAGGATATTCTAAATCAGACAATATACGTAAATAAAATACTTACAAGAATGGCCATGGATGAGAATAAAGATTTGAGTAACAAAAGTGAAAACAGAAATCACACAGATCAGGTTTGTGATCGTCAGTCGGTAGGATCTCATGCTTCACACAGAAATCACACAGATCAGGTTTGTGACGTCACACTGAGCAGCAGACGGTCTTCCTAAGATGTCCGGGTGACGAACACAAAACGCGTCGAACAATGGCTAAAGATGGAACATGCGACACAGCTGTGACACGGCTAATTACTTGCTTCCATTGAGACGTTTTCCGATTGATTCAGGTCTCCTTTAAGAATTGTCATCATTATAACTTCTAGTTTATCCGTGCACCATTTGGTCAGTAAATCAAGAACCCCAGGACGGCGTCATGGAAACTGAACGAGCGGTCTGTCCTGTAAGTTGTTAATGGAAACTAAACGAGCGGTTTATTCTGTAAGTTGTTAATGAAAACTAAACGAGCGGTTTATTCTGTAAGTTGTTAATGAAAACTAAACATGCGGCTTGTCCTCGAGTGTACGTCTCGACGCTTTCAGCTGATGCAGTCTTGTTATGTTATTTTTTCTATTAATGACCTCCGATATTCCACGTCTTAATTCACCATCACCGATGAGTTTTTCCTCATAAATAATCCATACGTACATTGATATCCACATGCAATGCATCTGAAGTTACAGGGCTCTTCTAGGTGTACTGAACTACTCGGAAACAGTTCCGGCAGTGAGCAGTCATACCTTAATATAAATTTTCACAGAATTTAACCACCGTCCTAAAAATAGGAATGACTCATGTAGTAAATCACAGCGTAATTATTCGCTCTTTATAATCACTCTCCCAAACCAAACTAGTTTAATGTAAGCGCGATAGAGCGGAGCAATTTTAATGTATTCTTAACGTATTTTACGTGGGGTTTTTCTACATAGCAGACACTTATGTTTGATGATAACTCATTTAGAAGTCACACTGAATTTGTAATAAAATTTAAAACTCCAATTTGAATTATTAAGAATTTTTTTTTACATCATTGTATAAAATTTTGAAACTTAAATCTGACTTAATGTTGATAACTAAATTTTGAACCGTCTGAATGCAAGGATAAGAGCAATATTTTAGCTTTGATTCTGTGTATATGTAAACAAAGACTCGAGTCTTTTTATGTAAAGAAACAAACCAGTGAAACATTAATTTTGTAATTTATAGCATTTTCATTTTGTACAATCACAAATTTTAACTTTTAAATGACACATTTTACCTAAAGTATACATGAGATGTGATATATATAATAAACTTTGATCAATATCCATTTATTTTGAAAACTTCGTAAAAAATAATACACCTCAATCTTTGTTTTCAAAACAAATAATAAACTCTCTATAATGAGCTTTTGTCACGATAAATAACTTTAATTTTATTTTTGCGAAACCTTCAAAACATATTAGACTGTAGATATTGATCATTTAAAGTGAAAAACAAAATTTGGAGGAAAATCGTGAATCAGTCCCTTTAAATGTTACATGTAAATGAAAGATGATAGTATAGGCCTATACAAATATAAATAGGAAGTTGAAATATTGCGATTGTAGGCAGTTGTAATTATCTGATATATTAAAATTTTTATAATTGTACTTCTTTTCTTTTAATCAAGTGACCTACTCTTTATTTCGTATTTCAAAAGTTATATTCGATTTGTGTACTATTTGATTTTAGAAATGGTGATATAAAAATGAAAACAATGAATGGTATTTTTATAGAAACACTATATTAAAATCTGATATATCTTTCATTCTCTCCCCATTCCTCTCCTCCGAAAATAGAATATTTGCTTAACTAATTTGAAATATAAAGAAAAAAAACAATCTAGGACTGTTGTGTTTGTTACCAGTTAGCAACGCCGCACTTGTTTTATTCAACAAAATAATATACTGTAACTGAATACAATAAAGGTATTAAGTAAATGAGGGTGTGGGTGGGTAGGGAAAACCAAAGACACAAGTAATACTTAAGCAAATTTGTAACGAACGAAGCATTAATCAACCAAAACGCGTACGCGTGTTCGACTACACATGCACAGTGTAAACTGGGCGCATAGACTTTCCAACGTGAAAAAGTCTATAACTGAATGAAATGAAATAGTACGAAAACTGACCAAAACATAAAAACGTGAAGAAATAGATTCACCCAACACTGCTTTTGTGCCTACAAACAATAAATGAATGGTATTCAAATACATTTACTTTTGACCACACAGCGGCTACAAAGTCCGTGTGCATGCACTCAGACAAATCGGTGTCAAAAGATTTAAGATGTCGATGAAACGAGATGTCCAAACTTCTCATTTGCTGAAATATCAGTATTGTTTGACAAGGTTGAGGGAAAAAAAGACATTTGTTTTTAAGATGCTGTATATTCAACAGATTATGTTATGATTATTAGAATATATAAAAATATTTGTAATAATTTAATGAGATATATTGAAAAACCTGGCCGGAATGGACCGAGCTCGACAAAAATACTACTCTAAAAGTGATGGAATAGACCATTCTCTCACCAAAGGGCGCGTTACGCAAGCTTCACAAACACCTCTGTCAACGCTTGGAATCACGTGACAATGTAACATGATATAAACAATCATTCTCGGTTTCCTTTCTCTTTAAAAGTTCAGGCAACAGGTGATACATCAGGCTCTTTTCATAGCCAACTGACACTTTAGGAAGTGCATATATACCGTTTAGCTGCTTGTCTCTTATTTTACAAGTTTTATCGTATTTTTACAACCTTTCTTACTTTTGATTCCATGTTTACATTTAAATCTCCACCACGTGTATACCCTATATTCATACGCATATTACGAATTAGTTCCAAATTTAGGATCAAAAACGGCGATTTAATCAATTTACAGTAAGCATCAATTTGATTGCACCAAAAACATATCATAATATGACTAAATATTTAGTCCAAAACATTTAGTCGGTGAAGTTTCCGCACATTTGTTAAACCAGGGTTATTTGAATATATAAAAATATTGGAAATGAATTAATGAGGTATATTGAAAAACCTGGCCGGAATAGACCGATGTCAACAAAAATACTACTCTAAAAGTGATGGAATAGACTCGTTGAAGTGGCACCATATCCTAAAGTACTTTCAGTATTTTCATTCGGTAAAGCTTCCGCACATCTGTGAAACCAGGGTTTTAAAATATATAAAAAGATTGGAACTAAATCAATGAGGTATATTGAAAAACCTGGCCGGAGTGGACCAATGCCAACAAAAATACTACTCTAAAACTGATGGAATAGACTCGTTGAACTGGCACTATATCCTAAAGTACTTTGAGTATTTTCATTCGGTAAAGTTTCCGCACATCTATGAAACCAGGGCTATTAGAATATATAAAAAGATTGGAAATGAATTAATGAGGTATATTGAAAAACCTGGCCGGAATGGACCGATGTCAACAAAAATACTACTCTAAAAGTGATGGAATAGACTCGTTGAAGTAGCACTATCTCCTAAAATACTTTGAGTATTTTCATTCGGTAAAGTTTCCGCACATTTATGAAACCAGGGCTATTAGGATATATAAAAATATTGGAAATAAATTAATGAGGTATACTGACAAACCTGGCCGGAATGGACCAATCTCGACAAAAATACTACTCTAAAACTGATGGAATAGACTCGTTGAACTCGCACTATATCCCAAAGTACTTTGAGTATATTCATGCGGTAAAGTTTCCGCACATCTGCGAAACCAGGGCTATTAGAATATATAAAAAGATTGGAAATAAATCAATGGGGTATATTGAAAAACCTGGCCGGAATCAACCGATCTCGACAAAGATTCTACTCTAAAACTGATGGAATGGACTCGTTGAAGTCGAACTATCTCCTAAAGTACTTTGGGTATTTTCATTCGATAAAGTTTCCGCACATCTTTGAAACCAGGGCTATTAGAATATATAAAAAGATTGGAAATAAATTAATGAGGTATACTGACAAACCTGGCCAGAGTGGACCAATTTCGACAAAAATACTACTCTAAAAGTGATGGAATACACTCGTTTAACTCGCACTATATCCTAAAGTACTTTGAGTATTTTCATTTGGTGAAGTTTCCACACATCCATGAAACCAGGGTTATTATGATATATAAAAATATTGGAAATAAATTAATGAGGTATATTGAAAAACCTGGCCGGAATCGACCGATCTCGACAAAAATACTACTCTAAAAGTGATGAAATAGACTCGTTGAACTGGCACTATTTCCTAAAATAGTTTGGGTATTTTCATTCAGTAATGTTTCCACACAAATCTGAAACGAGGACTATTAGAATTTTTTAAAAGATTGGAAATAAATTAATGAGGTATATTAACAAACCTGGCCGGAATGGACCAATGTCGACAAAAGTACTACTCTAAAACTGATGGAATAGACTCGTTGAAGTGGCATTATCTCCTAAAGTACATTGAGTATTTTCATTCGATAATATTTCCACACATCTGTAAAACCATGGCTATTAGAATATATAAAAATATTGGAAATGAATTAATGAGGTATATTGAAAAACCTGGCCGGAATGGACCGATGTCAACAAAAATACTACTCTAAAAGTGATGGAATAGACTCGTTGAAGTAGCACTATCTCCTAAAATACTTTGAGTATTTTCATTTGGTAAAGTTTCCACACAATTATGAAACCAGGGCTATTAAGATAAATAAAAATATTGGAAATAAATTAATCAGGTATATTGACAAACCTGGCCGGAATGGACCGATGTCAACAAAAATACTACTCTAAAAGTAATGGAATTTACTCGTTGAAGTAGCACTATCTCCTAAAATACTTTGAGTATTTTCATTCGGTAAAGTTTCCGCACAATTATGAAACCAGGGCTATTAAGATAAATAAAAATATTGGAAATAAATTAATGAGGTATATTGACAAACCTGGCCGGAATGGACCAATGTCGACAAAAATACTTCTCTAAAAGTGATGGAATAGACTCGTTGAACTGGCACTATCTCCTGAAATACTTTGGGTATTTTCATTCAGTAATCTTTCCGCACATCTCTGAAACGAGGGCTATTAGAATTTTTTAAAAGATTGGAAATAAATTAATGAGGTATACTGACAAACCTGGCCGGAATGGACCAATGTCGACAAAAATACTACTCTAAATCTGATGGAATAGACTCGTTGAACTCGCACTATTTCCAAAAGTACTTTGAGTATTTTCATTCGGTATAGTTTCCGCACATCTATGAAACCAGGGCTATTAGAATATATAAAAAGATTGGAAATAAACCAATGGGGTATATTGAAAAACCTGGCCGGAATGGACCGATCTCGACAAAGATTCTACTCTAAAACTGATGGAATGGACTCGTTGAACTGGCACTATCTCCTAAAATACTTTGAGTATTTTCATTCGGTAAAGTTTCTGTACATCTGTGAAACAAGGGCTATTAGAATTTTTTAAAATATTGGAAATGAATTAATGAGGTATATTGACAAACCTGGCCGGAATGACCAATGTCGAAAAAAATACTACTCTAAAAGTGATGGAATAGACTCGTTGAACTGGCACTATCTCCTAAAATACTTTGGGTATTTTTATTCAGTAATGTTTCTGCACATCTGTGAAACCAGGGCTATTAGAATATATAAAAAGATTTGTAAAAAATTAATGAGGTATATTGAAAAAGCTGGGCGGAATGGACCGATCTCGACAAAAATACTACTGTAAAACTGATGAAATAAACTTGTTGAACTAGCATTATCTCCTAAAATACATTGGGTATTTTCATTCGGTAATATTTCAGCACATCTCTAAAACCATGGCTATTAGAATGTATAAAAATATTGGAAATGAATTAATGAGGTATATTGAAAAACCTGACCGGAATGGACCGATGTCAACAAAAATACTACTCTAAAAGTGATGGAATACACTCGTGTAACTCGCACTATATCCTAAGGTACTTTGAGGATTTTCATTCGGTAAAGTTTCCGCACATCTGTGAAACCAGGGCTATTATGATATATAAAAATATTGGAAATAAATTAATGAGGTATATTAAAAAACCTGGCCGGAATCGACCAATCTCGACAAAAATACTACTCTAAAAGTGATGAAATAGACTTGTTGAACTGGCACTATCTCCTAAACTACTTTGATTATTTTCATTCGGTAATATTTCCACACATCTGTGAAACCAGGGCTATTAGAATATATAAAAACATTAGTAATAAACTAATGAGGTATTTTGAAAATCCTAGCCGGAATGGACCAATGTCGACAAAAGTACTACTCTAAAAGTGATGGAATAGACTCGTTGAAGTGGCATTATCTCCTAAAATCCTTGTAGTATTTTCATTCGGTAATATTTCCGCACATCTGTGAAACCAGGGCTATTAGAATATATAAAAAGATTGAAAATGAATTAATGAGGTATATTGAAAAACCTGGCCGGAATGGACCGATCTCGACAAAAGTACTACTCTAAAAGTGATGGAATAGACTTGTTGAAGTGGCATTATCTCCTAAAATACTTTGAGTATTTTCATTCGGTAATATTTTTGCACATCTTCGAAACCAGGGCTATTAGAATATATAAAAAGATTGGAAATGAATTAATGAGGTATACTGACAAACCTGGCCAGAGTGGACCAATTTCGACAAAAATACTACTCTAAAAGTGATGGAATACACTCGTTTAACTCGCACTATCTCCTAAAGTACTTTGAGCATTTTCATTCGGTAAAGTTTCCGCACATCTGTGAAACCAGGGCTATTAGAATATATAAAAAGATTGGAACTAAATTAATGAGGTATATTGAAAAACTTGGCCGGAATGGACCGACATCAACAAAAATACTACTCTAAAAGTGATGGAATAGACTCGTTGAACTGGCACTATCTCCTAAAGTACTTTGAGTATTTTCATTTGGTGAAGTTTCCGCACATCCGTGAAACCAGGGCTATTATGATATATAAAAATATTGGAAATAAATTAATGAGGTATATTAAAAAACCTGGCCGGAATGGACCGATCTCGACAAAAATACTACTCTAAAAGTGATGGAATAGACTCGTTGAACTGGCACTATCTCCTAAAATACTTTGGGTATTTTCATTCGGTAATATTTCCGCACATCTGTGAAACCAGGGCTATTAGAATATATAAAAATATTGGAAATAAATGAATGAGGTATATTGAAAAACCTGGCCGGAATGGACCGATGTCAACAAAAATACTACTGTAAAAGAGATAGAATAGACTCGTTGAAGTGGCACTATCTCCTAAAATACTTTGAGTATTTTCAATCGGCAGAGTTTCCGCACATCAGTAAAACCTGGGCTATTAGAATATATAAAAATATTTGTAATGAATTAATGAGGTATATTGAAAAACCTGGCCGGAATGGACCCATTTCGACAAAAATTCTACTCTAAAACTAATGGAATAGACTCGTTGAACTGGCACTATCTCCTAAAATACTTTCAGTATTTTCATTCGGTAAAGTTTCCTCACATCTATGAAACCAGGGCTATTAGGATATATAGAAATATCGGAAATAAATTATTGAGGTATATTGAAAAACCTGGCCGAAATGGACCGATCTCGACAAAAATACTACTCTAAAACTGATGAAATAGACTCGTTGAACTGTTACTATCTCCTAAAATACTTTGAGTATTTTCCTTCGGTCAAGTTTCCGCATATCTGTGAAACTAGGGCTATTAGAATATATAAAAATATTGGAAATAAATTAATGAGGTATATTGAAAAACCTGGCCGAAATGGACCGATCTCGACAAAAATACTACTCTAAAACTGATGGAATAGACTCGTTGAACTGGCACTATCTCCTAAAATACTTTCAGTATTTTCATTCGGTAAAGTTTCCGCACATCTGTAAAACAAGGGCTATTAGAATATATAAAAATATTTGTAATGAATAAATGAGGTATATTGAAAAACCTGGCCAGAATGGACCGATCTCGACAAAAATACTACTCTAAAACTGATGAAATAGACTCGTTGAACTGGCACTATCTCCTGAAATACTTTCAGTATTTTCATTCAGTAAAATTTCCACACATCTATGACACAAGGGCTATTAGTATATATAAAAATTTTGGAAATAAATTAATGAGCTATATTGAAAAACCTGGCCGAAATGGACCGATCTCGACAAAAATACTACTGTAAAACTGATGGAATAGACTCGTTAAACTGGCACTATCTCCTAAAATGCTTTGAGTATTTTCATTCGGTAAAGTTTCCTCACATCTATGAAACCAGGGCTATTAGGATATATAGAAATATCGGAAATAAATTATTGAGGTATATTGAAAAACCTGCCCGGAATGGACCGATCTCGACAAAAATACTACTGTAAAACTGATGGAATAGACTCGTTGAACTGGCACTATCTCCTGAAATACTTTGAGTATTTTCATTCGGTAAAGTTTCCGTACATCAGTAAAACCTGGGCTATTAGAATATATAAAAATATTTGTAATGAATTAATGAGGTATATTGAAAAACCTGGCCGGAATGGACCCATTTCGACAAAAATTCTACTCTAAAACTAATGGAATAGACTCGTTGAACTGGCATTATCTCCTAAAATACTTTGAGTATTTTCATTCGGTAAAGTTTCCTCACATCTATGAAACCATGGCTATAATGATATATAAAAATATTGGAAATGAATTAATGAGCTATATTGAAAAACCTGGTCAGAATGTACCGATCTCGACAAAAATACTACTCTAAAACTGATGAAATAGACTCGTTCAACTGGCACCATCTCCTAAAATACTTTGAGTATTTTCATTCGGTAAAGTTTCCTCACATCTATGAAACCAGGGCTATTAGGATATATAGAAATATCGGAAATAAATTATTGAGGTATATTGAAAAACCTAGCCGAAATGGACCGATCTCGACAAAAAAACTACTGTAAAACTGATGGAATAGACTCGTTGAACTGGCACTATCTCCTAAAATGCTTTGAGTATTTTCATTCGGTAAAGTTTCCTCACATCTATGAAACCAGGGCTATTAGGATATATAGAAATATCGGAAATAAATTATTGAGGTATATTGAAGAACCTGGCCGGAATGGACCGATCTCGATAAAAATGCTACTCTAAAACTGATGGAATAGACTCGTTGAACTGGCACTATATCCTCAAATACTTTGAGTATTTTCATTCTGTAAAGTTTCCGCACATCTATGACACCAGGGCTATTAGAATATATAAAAATATTTGTAATGAATTAATGAGGTATATTGAAAAACCTGGCCGAAATGGACGGATCTCGACAAAAATACTACTGTAAAACTGATGGAATAGACTCGTTGAACTGGCACTATCTCCTAAGATACTTTGAGTATTTGCATTCGGTAAAGTTTCTGCACATCTGTAAAACAAGGGCTATTAGAATATATAAAATTATTTGTAATAAATTAATGAGGTATATTGAAAAATCTGGCCGAAATAGACCGCTCTCGACAAAAATTCTACTCTAAAACTGATGGAATAGACTCGTTGAACTGGCACTATCTCCTAAAATACTTTGAGTATTTTCTTTCGGTAAAGTTTCCGCACATCTGTAAAACAAGGGCTATTAGAATATATAAAAATATTTGTAATGAATTAATGAGGTATATTGAAAACCTGGCCAGAATGGACCGATCTCGACAAAAATACTACTCTAAAACTGATGAAATAGACTCGTTGAACTGGCACTATCTCCTGAAATACTTTGAGTATTTTCATTCAGTAAAATTTCCACACATCTATGACACAAGGGCTATTAGTATATATAAAAATTTTGGAAATAAATTAATGAGGTATATTGAAAAACCTGGCCGAAATGGACCGATCTCGACAAAAATACTACTGTAAAACTGATGGAATAGACTCGTTGAACTGGCACTATCTCCTGAAATACTTTGAGTATTTTCATTCGGTAAAGTTTCCGTACATCAGTAAAACCTGGGCTATTAGAATATATAAAAATATTTGTAATGAATTAATGAGGTATATTGAAAAACCTGGCCGGAATGGACCCATTTCGACAAAAATTCTACTCTAAAACTAATGGAATAGACTCGTTGAACTGGCACTATCTCCTAAAATACTTTGAGTATTTTCATTCGGTAAAGTTTCCTCACATCTATGAAACCATGGCTATAATGATATATAAAAATATTGGAAATGAATTAATGAGCTATATTGAGAAACCTGGTCGGAATGTACCGATCTCGACAAAAATACTACTCTAAAACTGATGAAATAGACTCGTTCAACTGGCACCATCTCCTAAAATACTTTGAGTATTTTCATTCGGTAAAGTTTCCTCACATCTATGAAACCAGGGCTATTAGGATATATAGAAATATCGGAAATAAATTATTGAGGTATATTGAAAAACCTGGCCGAAATGGACCGATCTCGATAAAAATGCTACTCTAAAACTGATGAAATAGACTCCTTGAACTGTTACTATCTCCTAAAATACTTTGAGTATTTTCTTTCGGTCAAGTTTCCGCATATCTGTGAAACTAGGGCTATTAGAATATATAAAAATATTGGAAATAAATTAATGAGGTATATTGAAAAACCTGGCCGAAATGGACCGATCTCGACAAAAATACTACTGTAAAATTGATGGAATAGACTCGTTGAACTGGCACTATCTCCTAAAATGCTTTGAGTATTTTCATTCGGTAAAGTTTCCTCACATCTATGAAACCAGGGCTATTAGGATATATAGAAATATCGGAAATAAATTATTGAGGTATATTGAAGAACCTGGCCGGAATGGACCGATCTCGATAAAAATGCTACTCTAAACCCGATGGAATAGACTCGTTGAACTGGCACTATATTCTCAAATACTTTGAGTATTTTCATTCGGTAAAGTTTCCGCACATCTATGACACCAGGGCTATTAGAATATATAAAAATATTTGTAATGAATGAATGAGGTATATTGAAAAACCTGGCCGAAATGGACCGATCTCGACAAAAATACTACTGTAAAACTGATGGAATAGACTCGTTGAACTGGCACTATCTCCTAAAATACTTTGAGTATTTGCATTCGGTAAAGTTTCTGCACATCTGTAAAACAAGGGCTATTAGAATATATAAAATATTTGTAATGAATTAATGAGGTATATTGAAAAACCTGGCCAGAATGGACCGATCTCGACAAAAATACTACTCTAAAACTGATGAAATAGACTCGTTGAACTGGCACTATCTCCTGAAATACTTTGAGTATTTTCATTCAGTAAAATTTCCACACATCTATGACACAAGGGCTATTAGTATATATAAAAATTTTGGAAATAAATTAATGAGGTATATTGAAAAACCTGGCCGAAATGGACCGATCTCGACAAAAATACTACTGTAAAACTGATGGAATAGACTCGTTGAACTGGCACTATCTCCTGAAATACTTTGAGTATTTTCATTCGTTAAAGTTTCCGTACATCAGAAAGACCTGGGCTATTAGAATATATAAAAATATTTGTAATGAATTAATGAGGTATATTGAAAAACCTGGCCGGAATCGACCCATTTCGACAAAAATTCTACTCTAAAACTAATGGAATAGACTCGTTGAACTGGCACTATCTCCTAAAATACTTTGAGTATTTTCATTCGGTAAAGTTTCCTCACATCTATGAAACCATGGCTATAATGATATATAAAAATATTGGAAATGAATTAATGAGCTATATTGAAAAACCTGGTCGGAATGTACCGATCTCGACAAAAATACTACTCTAAAACTGATGAAATAGACTCGTTCAACTGGCACTATCTCCTAAAATACTTTGAGTATTTTCATTCGGTAAAGTTTCCGCACATCTATGAAACCAGGGCTATTAGGATATATAGAAATATCGGAAATACATTATTGAGGTATATTGAAAAACCTGGCCGGAATGGACCGATCTCCACAAAAATGCTACTCTAAAACTGATGGAATAGACTCGTTGAACTGGCACTATATCCTCAAATACTTTGAGTATTTTCATTCTGTAAAGTTTCCTCACATCTATGACACCAGGGCTATTAGAATATATAAAAATATTTGTAATGAATTAATGAGGTATATTGAAAAACCTGGCCGCAATGGACCGATCTCGACAAAAATACTACTGTAAAACTGATGGAATAGACTCGTTGAACTGGCACTATCTCCTAAAATACTTTGAGTATTTGCATTCGGTAAAGTTTCTGCACATCTGTAAAACAAGGGCTATTAGAATATATAAAATTATTTGTAATAAATTAATAAGGTATATTGAAAAACCTGGCCGAAATGGACCGATCTCGACAAAAATTCTACTCAAAAACTGATGGAATAGACTCGTTGAACTGGCACTATCTCCTAAAATACTTTGAGTATTTTCATTCGGTAAAGTTTCCGCACATCTGTAAAACCTGGACTATTAGAATATATAAAAATATTTGTAATGAATTAATGAGGTATATTGAAAAACCTGGCCAGAATGGACCGATCTCGACAAAAATACTACTCTCAAACTGATTAAATAGACTCGTTGAACTCGCACTATCTCTTAAAATACTTTAAGTATTTTCATTCGGTAAAGTTTCTGCACATCTATGAAACCAGCGCTATAAGGATATATAAAAATATTGGAAATAAATTAATGCGGTATATTGAAAAACGTGGCCGGAATCGACCAATCTCGACAAAAATACTACTCTAAAACTGATGAAATAGACTCGTTGAACTGGCACTATCTCCTAAAATGCTTTGAGTATTTTCATTCGGTAAAGTTTCTGCACATCTGTAAAACAAGGACTATTAGAATATATAAAATTATTTGTAATAAATTAATGAGGTAGATTGACAAATCTGGCCGAAATTGACCGATCTCGACAAAAATTCTATTCTAAAACTTATGGATCAGACTCGTTGAACTGGCACTATCTCCTAAATTACTTTGAGTATTTTCATTCGGTAAAATTTCCGCACATCTGTGAAACCAGGACTATAATAATATATAAAAATATTGGAAATAAATTAATGAGGTATATTAAAAAACCTGGCCGGAATGGACAACTCTCGACAAAAATACTACTCTAAAAGTGATGGAATATACTTGTTGAACTGGCACTTTCTCCTACAATACTTTGAGTATTTTCATTCTGTAAAGTTTCCGTACATCTGTGAAGCCAGGGCTATTAGAATATATAAAAATATTTGTAATATATTAATGAGATCTATTGAAAAATCTGGCCGAAATGAACCTAGCCCGACAAAAATACTACTCTAAAACCGATGGAATAGACTCGTTGAACTGGCACTATCTCCTAAAACACGTTTTATTTTTTCATTCGGTAAAGTTTCCTCACATATTTGAAACCAGGGCTATTACAATATATAAAGATATTGGAAATAAATTAATGAGGTATATTGAAAAACCTCACTGGAAAGGACCGATATCAACAAAAATACTACTGTAAAACTGATGGATTAGACTCGTTGAACTGGCACTATCTCCTAAAATGCTTTGAGTATTTTCCTTCGGTAAAGTTTCCGCATATCTGTGAAACTAGGGCTATTAGAATATATAAAAATATTGGAAATAAATTAATGAGGTATATTGAAAAACCTGGCCGAAATGGACCGATCTCGACAAAAATACTACTGTAAAATTGATGGAATAGACTCGTTGAACTGGCACTATCTCCTAAAATGCTTTGAGTATTTTCATTCGGTAAAGTTTCCTCACATCTATGAAACCAGGGCTATTAGGATATATAGAAATATCGGAAATAAATTATTGAGGTATATTGAAGAACCTGGCCGGAATGGACCGATCTCGATAAAAATGCTACTCTAAACCCGATGGAATAGACTCGTTGAACTGGCACTATATTCTCAAATACTTTGAGTATTTTCATTCGGTAAAGTTTCCGCACATCTATGACACCAGGGCTATTAGAATATATAAAAATATTTGTAATGAATGAATGAGGTATATTGAAAAACCTGGCCGAAATGGACCGATCTCGACAAAAATACTACTGTAAAACTGATGGAATAGACTCGTTGAACTGGCACTATCTCCTAAAATACTTTGAGTATTTGCATTCGGTAAAGTTTCTGCACATCTGTAAAACAAGGGCTAATAGAATATATAAAAATATTTGTAATGAATTAATGAGGTATATTGAAAAACCTGGCCAGAATGGACCGATCTCGACAAAAATACTACTCTAAAACTGATGAAATAGACTCGTTGAACTGGCACTATCTCCTGAAATACTTTGAGTATTTTCATTCAGTAAAATTTCCACACATCTATGACACAAGGGCTATTAGTATATATAAAAATTTTGGAAATAAATTAATGAGGTATATTGAAAAACATGGCCGAAATGGACCGATCTCGACAAAAATACTACTGTAAAACTGATGGAATAGACTCGTTGAACTGGCACTATCTCCTGAAATACTTTGAGTATTTTCATTCGTTAAAGTTTCCGTACATCAGAAAGACCTGGGCTATTAGAATATATAAAAATATTTGTAATGAATTAATGAGGTATATTGAAAAACCTGGCCGGAATCGACCCATTTCGACAAAAATTCTACTCTAAAACTAATGGAATAGACTCGTTGAACTGGCACTATCTCCTAAAATACTTTGAGTATTTTCATTCGGTAAAGTTTCCTCACATCTATGAAACCATGGCTATAATGATATATAAAAATATTGGAAATGAATTAATGAGCTATATTGAAAAACCTGGTCGGAATGTACCGATCTCGACAAAAATACTACTCTAAAACTGATGAAATAGCCTCGTTCAACTGGCACTATCTCCTAAAATACTTTGAGTATTTTCATTCGGTAAAGTTTCCGCACATCTATGAAACCAGGGCTATTAGGATATATAGAAATATCGGAAATACATTATTGAGGTATATTGAAAAACCTGGCCGGAATGGACCGATCTCCACAAAAATGCTACTCTAAAACTGATGGAATAGACTCGTTGAACTGGCACTATATCCTCAAATACTTTGAGTATTTTCATTCTGTAAAGTTTCCTCACATCTATGACACCAGGGCTATTAGAATATATAAAAATATTTGTAATGAATTAATGAGGTATATTGAAAAACCTGGCCGCAATGGACCGATCTCGACAAAAATACTACTGTAAAACTGATGGAATAGACTCGTTGAACTGGCACTATCTCCTAAAATACTTTGAGTATTTGCATTCGGTAAAGTTTCTGCACATCTGTAAAACAAGGGCTATTAGAATATATAAAATTATTTGTAATAAATTAATAAGGTATATTGAAAAACCTGGCCGAAATGGACCGATCTCGACAAAAATTCTACTCAAAAACTGATGGAATAGACTCGTTGAACTGGCACTATCTCCTAAAATACTTTGAGTATTTTCATTCGGTAAAGTTTCAGCACATCTGTAAAACCTGGACTATTAGAATATTTAAAAATATTTGTAATGAATTAATGAGGTATATTGAAAAACCTGGCCAGAATGGACCGATCTCGACAAAAATACTACTCTCAAACTGATTAAATAGACTCGTTGAACTCGCACTATCTCTTAAAATACTTTAAGTATTTTCATTCGGTAAAGTTTCTGCACATCTATGAAACCAGCGCTATAAGGATATATAAAAATATTGGAAATAAATTAATGCGGTATATTGAAAAACGTGGCCGGAATCGACCAATCTCGACAAAAATACTACTCTAAAACTGATGAAATAGACTCGTTGAACTGGCACTATCTCCTAAAATGCTTTGAGTATTTTCATTCGGTAAAGTTTCTGCACATCTGTAAAACAAGGACTATTAGAATATATAAAATTATTTGTAATAAATTAATGAGGTAGATTGACAAATCTGGCCGAAATTGACCGATCTCGACAAAAATTCTATTCTAAAACTTATGGATCAGACTCGTTGAACTGGCACTATCTCCTAAATTACTTTGAGTATTTTCATTCGGTAAAATTTCCGCACATCTGTGAAACCAGGACTATAATAATATATAAAAATATTGGAAATAAATTAATGAGGTATATTAAAAAACCTGGCCGGAATGGACAACTCTCGACAAAAATACTACTCTAAAAGTGATGGAATATACTTGTTGAACTGGCACTTTCTCCTACAATACTTTGAGTATTTTCATTCTGTAAAGTTTCCGTACATCTGTGAAGCCAGGGCTATTAGAATATATAAAAATATTTGTAATATATTAATGAGATCTATTGAAAAATCTGGCCGAAATGAACCTAGCCCGACAAAAATACTACTCTAAAACCGATGGAATAGACTCGTTGAACTGGCACTATCTCCTAAAACACGTTTTATTTTTTCATTCGGTAAAGTTTCCTCACATATTTGAAACCAGGGCTATTACAATATATAAAGATATTGGAAATAAATTAATGAGGTATATTGAAAAACCTGGCCGAAATGGACCGATTTCGACAAAACTACTACCGTAAAACTAATGCATTAGACTCGTTGAACTGGCACTATCTCCTAAAATGCTTTGAGTATTTTCATTCGGTAAAGTTTCTGCACATCTGTAAAACAAGGGCTATTAGAATATGTAAAATTATTTGTAATAAATTAATGAGGTATATTGAAAAACCAGGCCGAAATGGACCGATCTCGACAAAAATTCTACTCTAAAACTGATGGAATAGACTCGTTGAACTGGCACTATCTCCTAAAATACTTTGAGTATTTTCATTCGGTAAAGTTTCCGCACATCTGTAAAATAAGGGCTATTAGAATATATAAAAATATTTGTAATGAATTAATGAGGTATATTGAAAAACCTGGCCAGAATGGACCGATCTCGACAAAAATACTACTCTAAAACTGATGAAATAGACTCGTTGTACTGGCACTCTCTCCTGAAATACTTTGAGTATTATCATTCAGTAAAATTTCCACAAATCTATGACACAAGGGCTATTAGTATATATAAAACTTTTGGAAACAAATTAATGAGGTATATTGAAAAACCTGGCCGAAATGGACCAATCTCGACAAAAATACTACTGTGAAACTGATGGAATAGACTCGTTGAACTGACACTATCTCCTGAAATACTTTGAGTATTTTCATTCAGTAAAGTTTCCGTACATCAGTAAAACCTGGGATATTAGAATATATAAAAATATTTGTAATGAATTAATGAGGTATATTGAAAAGCCGGGGCGGAATGGACCGATCTCGACAAAAATTATATTCTAAAACTGATGGAATAGACTTGTTGAACTGGCACTATCTCCTAAAATGCTTTGAGGATTTTCATTCGGTAAAGTTTCCGCATATCTGTGAAACAAAGGCTATTAGGATATATAAAAACATTGGAAATAAATTAATGAGGTATATTGAAAAACCTGACCGGAATAGACCGATTTCAACAAAAATACTACTTTAAAACTGATGGAATAGACTCGTTGAACTGGCACTATTTCCTAAAATACTTTGAGTATTTTCATTCAGTACAGTTTCCGCACATCTACGAAACCAGGGATATTAGGAAATATAAAAACATTGGAAATAAATTAATGAGGTATATTGAAAAACCTGGCCGAAATGAACCGATCTCAACAAAAATACTACTGTAAAACTGATGGATTAGACTCGTTGAACTGGCACTATCTCCTAAAATACTTTGAGTATTTTCATTCAGTAAAGTTTGTGCACATCTGTATAACCATGGCTATTAGAATATATAAAATTATTTGTAATAAATTAATGAGGTATATTGAAAAACCTGGCCAAAATGGACCGATCTCGACAAAAATACTACTGTAAATCTGATGGAATAGACTCGTTGAACTGGCACTATCTCCTGAAATACTTTGAGTATGTTCATTCGGTAAAGTTTCCGTACATCAGTAAAACCTGGGCTATTAGAATATATAAAAATATTTGTAATGAATTAATGAGGTATATTGAAAAACCTGGCCGGAATGGACCCATTTCGACAAAAATTCTACTCTAAAACTAATGGAATAGACTCGTTGAACTGGCACTATCTCCTAAAATACTTTGAGTATTTTCATTCGGTCAAGTTTCCGCACATCTATGAAACCATGGCTATAATGATATATAAAAATATTGGAAATAAATTAATGAGCTATATTGAAAAACCTGGCCGGAATGGACCGATCTCGACAAAAATACTACTCTAAAACTGATGAAATAGACTCGTTCAACTGGCACCATCTCCTAAAATACTTTGAGTATTTTCCTTCGGTCAAGTTTCCTCACATCTATGAAACCAGGGCTATTAGGATATATAGAAATATCGGAAATAAATTATTGAGGTATATTGAAGAACCTGGCCGAAATGGACCGATCTCGACAAAAATGCTACTCTAAAACTGATGAAATAGACTCCTTGAACTGTTACTATCTCCTAAAATACTTTGAGTATTTTCCTTCGGTCAAGTTTCCGCATATCTGTGAAACTAGGGCTATTAGAATATATAAAAATATTGGAAATAAATTAATGAGGTATATTGAAAAACCTGGCCGAAATGGACCGATCTCGATAAAAATACTATTGTAAAACTGATGGAATATACTCGTTGAACTGGCACTATCTCCTAAAATACTTTGAGTATTTTCATTCGGTAAAGTTTCTGCACATCTGCAAAACAAGGGCTATTAGAATATATAAAATTATTTGTAATAAATTAATGAGGTATATTGAAAAACCTGGCCGAAATGGACCGATCTCGACAAAAATTCTACTCTAAAACTGATGGAATAGACTCGTTGAACTGGCACTATCTCCTGAAATACTTTGAGTATTTTCATTCGGTAAAGTTTCCGTACATCAGTAAAACCTGGGCTATTAGAATATATAAAAATATTTGTAATGAATGAATGAGGTATATTGAAAAACCTGGCCGAAATGGACCCATTTCGACAAAAATTCTACTCTAAAACTGATGGAATAGACTCGTTGAACTGGCACTATCTCCTAAAATACTTTGAGTATTTTCATTCGGTAAAGTTTCCTCACATCTATGAAACCATGGCTATAATGATATATAAAAATATTGGAAATAAATTAATGAGGTATATTGAAAAACCTGCCCGGAATGTACCGATCTCGACAAAAATACTACTCTAAAACTGATGAAATAGACTCGTTGAACTGGCACCATCTCCTAAAATACTTTGAGTATTTTCATTCCGTAAAGTTTCCTCACATCTATGAAACCAGGGCTATTAGGATATATAGAAATATCGGAAATAAAATATTGAGGTATATTGAAAAACCTGGCCAAAATGGACCGATCTCAACAAAAATGCTACTCTAAAACTGATGAAATAGACTCGTTGAACTGTTACTTTCTCCTAAAATATTTTGAGTATTTTCCTTCGGTCAAGTTTCCGCATATCTGTGAAACTAGGGCTATTAGAATATATAAAAATATTGGAAATAAATTAATGAGGTATATTGAAAAACCTGGCCGAAATGGACCGATCTCGATAAAAATACTACTGTAAAACTGATGGAATAGACTCGTTGAACTGGCACTATCTCATAAAATGCTTTGAGTATTTTCATTCGGTAAAGTTTCCTCACATCTATGAAACCAGGGCTATTAGGATATATAGAAATATCGGAAATAAATTATTGAGGTATATTGAAGAACCTGGCCGGAATGGACCGATCTCGATAAAAATGCTACTCTAAAACTGATGGAATAGACTCGTTGAACTGGCACTATATCCTCAAATACTTTGAGTATTTTCATTCGGTCAAGTTTCCGCATATCTGTGAAACTAGGGCTATTAGAATATATAAAAATATTGGAAATAAATTAATGAGGTATATTGAAAAACCTGGCCGAAATGGACCGATCTCGATAAAAATACTACTGTAAAACTGATGGAATAGACTCGTTGAACTGGCACTATCTCCTAAAATACTTTGGGTATTTTCATTCGGTAAAGTTTCTGCACATCTGTAAAACAAGGGCTATTAGAATATATAAAATTATTTGTAATAAATTAATGAGGTATATTGAAAAACCTGGCCGAAATGGACCGATCTCGACAAAAATTCTACTCTAAAACTGATGGAATAGACTCGTTGAACTGGCACTATCTCCTAAAATACTTTGAGTATTTTCATTCGGTAAAGTTTCCGCACATCTGTAAAACAAGGGCTATTAGAATATATAAAAATATTTGTAATGAATGAATGAGGTATATTGAAAAACCTGGCCAGAATTGACCGATCTCGACAAAAATACTACTCTAAAACTGATGAAATAGACTCGTTGAACTGGCACTATCTCCTGAAATACTTTCGGTATTTTCATTCAGTAAAATTTCCACACATCTATGACACAAGGGCTATTAGTATATATAAAAATTTTGGAAATAAATTAATGAGCTATATTGAAAAACCTGGCCGGAATGTACCGATCTCGACAAAAATACTACTCTAAAACTGATGAAATAGACTCGTTGAACTGGCACCATCTCCTAAAATACTTTGAGTATTTTCATTCGGTAAAGTTTCCTCACATCTATGAAACCAGGGCTATTAGGATATATAGAAATATCGGAAATAAATTATTGAGCTATATTGAAAAACCTGGCCGGAATGGACCGATCTCGATAAAAATGCTACTCTAAAACTGATGGAATAGACTCGTTGAACTGGCACTATATCCTCAAATACTTTGAGTATTTTCATTCGGTCAAGTTTCCGCACATCTATGTCACCAGGGCTATTAGAATATATAAAAATATTTGTAATGAATTAATGAGGTATATTGAAAAACCTGGCCGAAATGGACCGATCTTGACAAAAATACTACTGTAAAACTGATGGAATAGACTCGTTGAACTGGCACTATCTCCTAAAATACTTTGAATATTTGCATTCGGTAAAGTTTCTGCACATCTGTAAAACAAGGGCTATTAGAATATATAAAATTATTTGTAATAAATTAATGAGGTATATTGAAAAACCTGGCCGAAATGGACCGATCTCGACAAAAATTCTACTGTAAAACTGATGGAATAGACTCGTTAAACTGGCACTATCTCCTGAAATACTTTGAGTATTTTCATTCGGTAAAGTTTCCGTACATCAGTAAAACCTGGGCTATTAGAATATATAAAAATATTTGTAATGAATTAATGAGGTATATTGAAAAACCTGGCCGGAATGGACCCATTTCGACAAAAATTCTACTCTAAAACTAATGGAATAGACTCGTTGAACTGGCACTATCTCCTAAAATACTTTCAGTATTTTCATTCGGTAAAGTTTCCTCACATCTATGAAACCAGGGCTATTAGGATATATAGAAATATCGGAAATAAATTATTGAGGTATATTGAAAAACCTGGCCGAAATGGACCGATCTCGACAAAAATACTACTCTAAAACTGATGAAATAGACTCGTTGAACTGTTACTATCTCCTAAAATACTTTGAGTATTTTCCTTCGGTCAAGTTTCCGCATATCTGTGAAACTAGGGCTATTAGAATATATAAAAATATTGGAAATAAATTAATGAGGTATATTGAAAAACCTGGCCGAAATGGACCGATCTCGACAAAAATACTACTCTAAAACTGATGGAATAGACTCGTTGAACTGGCACTATCTCCTAAAATACTTTCAGTATTTTCATTCGGTAAAGTTTCTGCACATCTGTAAAACAAGGGCTATTAGAATATATAAAAATATTTGTAATGAATAAATGAGGTATATTGAAAAACCTGGCCAGAATGGACCGATCTCGACAAAAATACTACTCTAAAACTGATGAAATAGACTCGTTGAACTGGCACTATCTCCTGAAATACTTTCAGTATTTTCATTCAGTAAAATTTCCACACATCTATGACACAAGGGCTATTAGTATATATAAAAATTTTGGAAATAAATTAATGAGCTATATTGAAAAACCTGGCCGAAATGGACCGATCTCGACAAAAATACTACTGTAAAACTGATGGAATAGACTCGTTAAACTGGCACTATCTCCTAAAATGCTTTGAGTATTTTCATTCGGTAAAGTTTCCTCACATCTATGAAACCAGGGCTATTAGGATATATAGAAATATCGGAAATAAATTATTGAGGTATATTGAAAAACCTGCCCGGAATGGACCGATCTCGACAAAAATACTACTGTAAAACTGATGGAATAGACTCGTTGAACTGGCACTATCTCCTGAAATACTTTGAGTATTTTCATTCGGTAAAGTTTCCGTACATCAGTAAAACCTGGGCTATTAGAATATATAAAAATATTTGTAATGAATTAATGAGGTATATTGAAAAACCTGGCCGGAATGGACCCATTTCGACAAAAATTCTACTCTAAAACTAATGGAATAGACTCGTTGAACTGGCATTATCTCCTAAAATACTTTGAGTATTTTCATTCGGTAAAGTTTCCTCACATCTATGAAACCATGGCTATAATGATATATAAAAATATTGGAAATGAATTAATGAGCTATATTGAAAAACCTGGTCAGAATGTACCGATCTCGACAAAAATACTACTCTAAAACTGATGAAATAGACTCGTTCAACTGGCACCATCTCCTAAAATACTTTGAGTATTTTCATTCGGTAAAGTTTCCTCACATCTATGAAACCAGGGCTATTAGGATATATAGAAATATCGGAAATAAATTATTGAGGTATATTGAAAAACCTAGCCGAAATGGACCGATCTCGACAAAAATGCTACTCTAAAACTGATGAAATAGACTCCTTGAACTGTTACTATCTCCTAAAATACTTTGAGTATTTTCCTTCGGTCAAGTTTCCGCATATCTGTGAAACTAGGGCTATTAGAATATATAAAAATATTGGAAATAAATTAATGAGGTATATTGAAAAACCTGGCCGAAATGGACCGATCTCGACAAAAATACTACTGTAAAACTGATGGAATAGACTCGTTGAACTGGCACTATCTCCTAAAATGCTTTGAGTATTTTCATTCGGTA
This sequence comes from Ostrea edulis, assembly GCF_947568905.1. Classification (NCBI taxonomy): domain Eukaryota; kingdom Metazoa; phylum Mollusca; class Bivalvia; order Ostreida; family Ostreidae; genus Ostrea; species Ostrea edulis. The sequence goes on along the minus strand of NC_079173.1, from coordinate 1,354,961 downwards.
AAGTTTCCTCACATCTATGAAACCAGGGCTATTAGGATATATAGAAATATCGGAAATAAATTATTGAGGTATATTGAAGAACCTGGCCGGAATGGACCGATCTCGATAAAAATGCTACTCTAAAACTGATGGAATAGACTCGTTGAACTGGCACTATATCCTCAAATACTTTGAGTATTTTCATTCTGTAAAGTTTCCGCACATCTATGACACCAGGGCTATTAGAATATATAAAAATATTTGTAATGAATTAATGAGGTATATTGAAAAACCTGGCCGAAATGGACGGATCTCGACAAAAATACTACTGTAAAACTGATGGAATAGACTCGTTGAACTGGCACTATCTCCTAAGATACTTTGAGTATTTGCATTCGGTAAAGTTTCTGCACATCTGTAAAACAAGGGCTATTAGAATATATAAAATTATTTGTAATAAATTAATGAGGTATATTGAAAAATCTGGCCGAAATGGACCGATCTCGACAAAAATTCTACTCTAAAACTGATGGAATAGACTCGTTGAACTGGCACTATCTCCTAAAATACTTTGAGTATTTTCTTTCGGTAAAGTTTCCGCACATCTGTAAAACAAGGGCTATTAGAATATATAAAAATATTTGTAATGAATTAATGAGGTATATTGAAAACCTGGCCAGAATGGACCGATCTCGACAAAAATACTACTCTAAAACTGATGAAATAGACTCGTTGAACTGGCACTATCTCCTGAAATACTTTGAGTATTTTCATTCAGTAAAATTTCCACACATCTATGACACAAGGGCTATTAGTATATATAAAAATTTTGGAAATAAATTAATGAGGTATATTGAAAAACCTGGCCGAAATGGACCGATCTCGACAAAAATACTACTGTAAAACTGATGGAATAGACTCGTTGAACTGGCACTATCTCCTGAAATACTTTGAGTATTTTCATTCGGTAAAGTTTCCGTACATCAGTAAAACCTGGGCTATTTGAATATATAAAAATATTTGTAATGAATTAATGAGGTATATTGAAAAACCTGGCCGGAATGGACCCATTTCGACAAAAATTCTACTCTAAAACTAATGGAATAGACTCGTTGAACTGGCACTATCTCCTAAAATACTTTGAGTATTTTCATTCGGTAAAGTTTCCTCACATCTATGAAACCATGGCTATAATGATATATAAAAATATTGGAAATGAATTAATGAGCTATATTGAGAAACCTGGTCGGAATGTACCGATCTCGACAAAAATACTACTCTAAAACTGATGAAATAGACTCGTTCAACTGGCACCATCTCCTAAAATACTTTGAGTATTTTCATTCGGTAAAGTTTCCTCACATCTATGAAACCAGGGCTATTAGGATATATAGAAATATCGGAAATAAATTATTGAGGTATATTGAAAAACCTGGCCGAAATGGACCGATCTCGATAAAAATGCTACTCTAAAACTGATGAAATAGACTCCTTGAACTGTTACTATCTCCTAAAATACTTTGAGTATTTTCCTTCGGTCAAGTTTCCGCATATCTGTGAAACTAGGGCTATTAGAATATATAAAAATATTGGAAATAAATAAATGAGGTATATTGAAAAACCTGGCCGAAATGGACCGATCTCGACAAAAATACTACTGTAAAATTGATGGAATAGACTCGTTGAACTGGCACTATCTCCTAAAATGCTTTGAGTATTTTCATTCGGTAAAGTTTCCTCACATCTATGAAACCAGGGCTATTAGGATATATAGAAATATCGGAAATAAATTATTGAGGTATATTGAAGAACCTGGCCGGAATGGACCGATCTCGATAAAAATGCTACTCTAAACCCGATGGAATAGACTCGTTGAACTGGCACTATATTCTCAAATACTTTGAGTATTTTCATTCGGTAAAGTTTCCGCACATCTATGACACCAGGGCTATTAGAATATATAAAAATATTTGTAATGAATGAATGAGGTATATTGAAAAACCTGGCCGAAATGGACCGATCTCGACAAAAATACTACTGTAAAACTGATGGAATAGACTCGTTGAACTGGCACTATCTCCTAAAATACTTTGAGTATTTGCATTCGGTAAAGTTTCTGCACATCTGTAAAACAAGGGCTATTAGAATATATAAAAATATTTGTAATGAATTAATGAGGTATATTGAAAAACCTGGCCAGAATGGACCGATCTCGACAAAAATACTACTCTAAAACTGATGAAATAGACTCGTTGAACTGGCACTATCTCCTGAAATACTTTGAGTATTTTCATTCAGTAAAATTTCCACACATCTATGACACAAGGGCTATTAGTATATATAAAAATTTTGGAAATAAATTAATGAGGTATATTGAAAAACATGGCCGAAATGGACCGATCTCGACAAAAATACTACTGTAAAACTGATGGAATAGACTCGTTGAACTGGCACTATCTCCTGAAATACTTTGAGTATTTTCATTCGTTAAAGTTTCCGTACATCAGAAAGACCTGGGCTATTAGAATATATAAAAATATTTGTAATGAATTAATGAGGTATATTGAAAAACCTGGCCGGAATCGACCCATTTCGACAAAAATTCTACTCTAAAACTAATGGAATAGACTCGTTGAACTGGCACTATCTCCTAAAATACTTTGAGTATTTTCATTCGGTAAAGTTTCCTCACATCTATGAAACCATGGCTATAATGATATATAAAAATATTGGAAATGAATTAATGAGCTATATTGAAAAACCTGGTCGGAATGTACCGATCTCGACAAAAATACTACTCTAAAACTGATGAAATAGACTCGTTCAACTGGCACTATCTCCTAAAATACTTTGAGTATTTTCATTCGGTAAAGTTTCCGCACATCTATGAAACCAGGGCTATTAGGATATATAGAAATATCGGAAATACATTATTGAGGTATATTGAAAAACCTGGCCGGAATGGACCGATCTCCACAAAAATGCTACTCTAAAACTGATGGAATAGACTCGTTGAACTGGCACTATATCCTCAAATACTTTGAGTATTTTCATTCTGTAAAGTTTCCTCACATCTATGACACCAGGGCTATTAGAATATATAAAAATATTTGTAATGAATTAATGAGGTATATTGAAAAACCTGGCCGCAATGGACCGATCTCGACAAAAATACTACTGTAAAACTGATGGAATAGACTCGTTGAACTGGCACTATCTCCTAAAATACTTTGAGTATTTGCATTCGGTAAAGTTTCTGCACATCTGTAAAACAAGGGCTATTAGAATATATAAAATTATTTGTAATAAATTAATAAGGTATATTGAAAAACCTGGCCGAAATGGACCGATCTCGACAAAAATTCTACTCAAAAACTGATGGAATAGACTCGTTGAACTGGCACTATCTCCTAAAATACTTTGAGTATTTTCATTCGGTAAAGTTTCCGCACATCTGTAAAACCTGGACTATTAGAATATATAAAAATATTTGTAATGAATTAATGAGGTATATTGAAAAACCTGGCCAGAATGGACCGATCTCGACAAAAATACTACTCTCAAACTGATTAAATAGACTCGTTGAACTCGCACTATCTCTTAAAATACTTTAAGTATTTTCATTCGGTAAAGTTTCTGCACATCTATGAAACCAGCGCTATAAGGATATATAAAAATATTGGAAATAAATTAATGCGGTATATTGAAAAACGTGGCCGGAATCGACCAATCTCGACAAAAATACTACTCTAAAACTGATGAAATAGACTCGTTGAACTGGCACTATCTCCTAAAATGCTTTGAGTATTTTCATTCGGTAAAGTTTCTGCACATCTGTAAAACAAGGACTATTAGAATATATAAAATTATTTGTAATAAATTAATGAGGTAGATTGACAAATCTGGCCGAAATTGACCGATCTCGACAAAAATTCTATTCTAAAACTTATGGATCAGACTCGTTGAACTGGCACTATCTCCTAAATTACTTTGAGTATTTTCATTCGGTAAAATTTCCGCACATCTGTGAAACCAGGACTATAATAATATATAAAAATATTGGAAATAAATTAATGAGGTATATTAAAAAACCTGGCCGGAATGGACAACTCTCGACAAAAATACTACTCTAAAAGTGATGGAATATACTTGTTGAACTGGCACTTTCTCCTACAATACTTTGAGTATTTTCATTCTGTAAAGTTTCCGTACATCTGTGAAGCCAGGGCTATTAGAATATATAAAAATATTTGTAATATATTAATGAGATCTATTGAAAAATCTGGCCGAAATGAACCTAGCCCGACAAAAATACTACTCTAAAACCGATGGAATAGACTCGTTGAACTGGCACTATCTCCTAAAACACGTTTTATTTTTTCATTCGGTAAAGTTTCCTCACATATTTGAAACCAGGGCTATTACAATATATAAAGATATTGGAAATAAATTAATGAGGTATATTGAAAAACCTCACTGGAAAGGACCGATATCAACAAAAATACTACTGTAAAACTGATGGATTAGACTCGTTGAACTGGCACTATCTCCTAAAATGCTTTGAGTATTTTCCTTCGGTAAAGTTTCCGCATATCTGTGAAACTAGGGCTATTAGAATATATAAAAATATTGGAAATAAATTAATGAGGTATATTGAAAAACCTGGCCGAAATGGACCGATCTCGACAAAAATACTACTGTAAAATTGATGGAATAGACTCGTTGAACTGGCACTATCTCCTAAAATGCTTTGAGTATTTTCATTCGGTAAAGTTTCCTCACATCTATGAAACCAGGGCTATTAGGATATATAGAAATATCGGAAATAAATTATTGAGGTATATTGAAGAACCTGGCCGGAATGGACCGATCTCGATAAAAATGCTACTCTAAACCCGATGGAATAGACTCGTTGAACTGGCACTATATTCTCAAATACTTTGAGTATTTTCATTCGGTAAAGTTTCCGCACATCTATGACACCAGGGCTATTAGAATATATAAAAATATTTGTAATGAATGAATGAGGTATATTGAAAAACCTGGCCGAAATGGACCGATCTCGACAAAAATACTACTGTAAAACTGATGGAATAGACTCGTTGAACTGGCACTATCTCCTAAAATACTTTGAGTATTTGCATTCGGTAAAGTTTCTGCACATCTGTAAAACAAGGGCTATTAGAATATATAAAAATATTTGTAATGAATTAATGAGGTATATTGAAAAACCTGGCCAGAATGGACCGATCTCGACAAAAATACTACTCTAAAACTGATGAAATAGACTCGTTGAACTGGCACTATCTCCTGAAATACTTTGAGTATTTTCATTCGTTAAAGTTTCCGTACATCAGAAAGACCTGGGCTATTAGAATATATAAAAATATTTGTAATGAATTAATGAGGTATATTGAAAAACCTGGCCGGAATCGACCCATTTCGACAAAAATTCTACTCTAAAACTAATGGAATAGACTCGTTGAACTGGCACTATCTCCTAAAATACTTTGAGTATTTTCATTCGGTAAAGTTTCCTCACATCTATGAAACCATGGCTATAATGATATATAAAAATATTGGAAATGAATTAATGAGCTATATTGAAAAACCTGGTCGGAATGTACCGATCTCGACAAAAATACTACTCTAAAACTGATGAAATAGACTCGTTCAACTGGCACTATCTCCTAAAATACTTTGAGTATTTTCATTCGGTAAAGTTTCCGCACATCTATGAAACCAGGGCTATTAGGATATATAGAAATATCGGAAATACATTATTGAGGTATATTGAAAAACCTGGCCGGAATGGACCGATCTCCACAAAAATGCTACTCTAAAACTGATGGAATAGACTCGTTGAACTGGCACTATATCCTCAAATACTTTGAGTATTTTCATTCTGTAAAGTTTCCTCACATCTATGACACCAGGGCTATTAGAATATATAAAAATATTTGTAATGAATTAATGAGGTATATTGAAAAACCTGGCCGCAATGGACCGATCTCGACAAAAATACTACTGTAAAACTGATGGAATAGACTCGTTGAACTGGCACTATCTCCTAAAATACTTTGAGTATTTGCATTCGGTAAAGTTTCTGCACATCTGTAAAACAAGGGCTATTAGAATATATAAAATTATTTGTAATAAATTAATAAGGTATATTGAAAAACCTGGCCGAAATGGACCGATCTCGACAAAAATTCTACTCAAAAACTGATGGAATAGACTCGTTGAACTGGCACTATCTCCTAAAATACTTTGAGTATTTTCATTCGGTAAAGTTTCCGCACATCTGTAAAACCTGGACTATTAGAATATATAAAAATATTTGTAATGAATTAATGAGGTATATTGAAAAACCTGGCCAGAATGGACCGATCTCGACAAAAATACTACTCTCAAACTGATTAAATAGACTCGTTGAACTCGCACTATCTCTTAAAATACTTTAAGTATTTTCATTTGGTAAAGTTTCTGCACATCTATGAAACCAGCGCTATAAGGATATATAAAAATATTGGAAATAAATTAATGCGGTATATTGAAAAACGTGGCCGGAATCGACCAATCTCGACAAAAATACTACTCTAAAACTGATGAAATAGACTCGTTGAACTGGCACTATCTCCTAAAATGCTTTGAGTATTTTCATTCGGTAAAGTTTCTGCACATCTGTAAAACAAGGACTATTAGAATATATAAAATTATTTGTAATAAATTAATGAGGTAGATTGACAAATCTGGCCGAAATTGACCGATCTCGACAAAAATTCTATTCTAAAACTTATGGATCAGACTCGTTGAACTGGCACTATCTCCTAAATTACTTTGAGTATTTTCATTCGGTAAAATTTCCGCACATCTGTGAAACCAGGACTATAATAATATATAAAAATATTGGAAATAAATTAATGAGGTATATTAAAAAACCTGGCCGGAATGGACAACTCTCGACAAAAATACTACTCTAAAAGTGATGGAATATACTTGTTGAACTGGCACTTTCTCCTACAATACTTTGAGTATTTTCATTCTGTAAAGTTTCCGTACATCTGTGAAGCCAGGGCTATTAGAATATATAAAAATATTTGTAATATATTAATGAGATCTATTGAAAAATCTGGCCGAAATGAACCTAGCCCGACAAAAATACTACTCTAAAACCGATGGAATAGACTCGTTGAACTGGCACTATCTCCTAAAACACGTTTTATTTTTTCATTCGGTAAAGTTTCCTCACATATTTGAAACCAGGGCTATTACAATATATAAAGATATTGGAAATAAATTAATGAGGTATATTGAAAAACCTCACTGGAAAGGACCGATATCAACAAAAATACTACTGTAAAACTGATGGATTAGACTCGTTGAACTGGCACTATCTCCTAAAATGCTTTGAGTATTTTCATTCGGTAAAGTTTCCGCACATCTATGAAACCAGGGCTATTAGGATATATAGAAATATCGGAAATAAATTATTGAGGTATATTGAAAAACCTGGCCGGAATGGACCGATCTCGAGAAAAATGCTACTCTAAAACTGATGGAATAGACTCGTTGAACTGGCACTATATCCTCAAATACTTTGAGTATTTTCATTCTGTAAAGTTTCCTCACATCTATGACACCAGGGCTATTAGAATATATAAAAATATTTGTAATGAATGAATGAGGTATATTGAAAAACCTGGCCGCAATGGACCGATCTCGACAAAAATACTACTGTAAAACTGATGGAATAGACTCGTTGAACTGGCACTATCTCCTAAAATACTTTGAGTATTTTCATTCAGTAAAGTTTCCGCACATCTATGAAACCAGGGGTATTAGGATATATAAAAATATTGGAAATAAATTAATGAGGTATATTGAAAAACCTGGCCGAAATGGACCGCTCTCGACAAAAATACTACTCTAAAACTGATGGAATAGACTCGTTGAACTGGCACTATCTCCTAAAATACTTTGAGTATTTTAATTCGATAAAGTTTCTGCTCATCTAAGTAACCAGGACCATTAGGATATGTAAAAATAATGGTAATAAATTAATGAGGTATATTGATAAACCTGGCCGGAATTGACCGATCTCGACAAAAAAATTACTCTAAAACTAAATATAAATATATAAAATTTATTATATATACAATTACATATATTATAAAATATTATATATATCAAAATATTTATATTATATATTTACATAAAATTTAAATTATATCAAAATATAACAAATATTATAATATATAATAATATAGTATTTTTATATATAATATACTGTAAAGACATCCTCCGGACAGAGGCCTGCATGTTAGAGCTTAGGAGGACCCAAAAGCGAACGCGTCGCAAGATCCTACAAAGGAATCCATCGTGGAAACGGAAGCCCTGGGTGAGTTCCTTTCCTTCATTGTTGTCTGATATTCGTGTATACATAATTCCATTATTTATGCATATCTGCTTTTGTTACAGCCCGCGTGATCACGCTCCAGCAGGTGATCCACTCGGACTATGCGAGGGCCATCCAACATCGACTGTCGAGGACGCAGACCTTCTCAAACCCGGATGTCCTGCGCAGAGTGCGCAAGCTCATCATGTTCCGCCTACTAATGGAGAACGGCCAACGCACAGCTGCATCGATGGGGATCACCCCCACGCAGCACTGTTAAGGCAGGTCTAGATATTATGAGAGTGAAAAATGCGCGAAAATAGGTAATATGACGTCACAATCAGATTTATTTCTGACGTCTGGTAACAAATATTCCATAATAAGAGATGATGTGGTTAAAATTTACGAACAATTTTATTGTTATATCATGTAATTATGTAATGAATAATATTGAAGCTCGCATATCAAATAATTGATCTACATAAACATTAAAACGGCCTTGTCATTCATTCCACCCAGTTGAAGTTCACGCATGCGCAGTTCGAAATCGGCCTCTCATGCGAGCTTGTCACGACACAATGTCGAAGAAGATGGGTGCATTGGCCACTTGGTGTTATTGCAAAGTTTACGGCTACAGCCATGTGTCATGATTGTCATCCGACAAAAAGGGTTGTTTAGATGTCATTTTACTCCATTATGCCCTTTTGATATTATATTCTTTGTTTTTCTGTCTTTTCAATGTATACAAAAGCTTCGACCTACCGAAAATTATCGTGAGCACATGGTATGCATTGAAGCATCGTCAGTTTCTGAATCGGAGAGCATGGACTGTCATGGATTTTAATGTTGTTGAATATGGCTGTGAAATGTTTTTATTTTCCGTCACGATATTTAACATTCACTGCAATATTTTATATTTATTCTATAACTTATTGTAGGATTTTCATGTATTTGAAAGTGAAAATAAGAAAGTTACGACCTCCAGAGGCTCGTCATGAATTGACCCGTTCTATTCTATATTTACACAAGGCTACAGGGGGTTTCAATTAGCCACACGACACCCTTTTATTTAATAGCAAATAGAACGACGTGTATTTCCTTTGAAATGATTTATTTTAAAAGCATATGTGTTCCATTCTTTGTATATAAATATCTCAAAATGATTAAGACTGGATATATAAATACCATTACAAAAAAATATAGTTTATATAGTTTAGAGCTTATATAAGTGAACAATATATGCATCGTTCTGAATTCTGGTACATTGTTGAAAGAGGTTTATCAATAAAATGTTTACATGTCCCCTTAGACATTGAAAACAATCATTTACACTTATTCAGACTTAGTTGACAATCTAAAACAATTTTGTAATGACTTAAACTAGAACTGGACTTGTAGGTGTTTTTGTTTGTTACACTCAATTGATAATGCAATAAATCATATTGCACGATTAATGGCCACTTAAAACACCGGTATCAAAAGACTGAGTATCAAGCTAGCTGTCCATCATCATCACAATGTATCAACAAAAATCAAAATGAACAAAATAGAAAAGTACAAAGTGAATACAACTACATATACATGATAGTTTTAAAGATGCAATGAATGCAACAAGCATGTTAATTAGTGTACAAACCAATTGGAATATAGACAATCTATTTGAAAACTTGACAAGTAAATCACTTAAATGAGTATTCAATACGTTCATTCGTCAAATGCATATAGAAATGATATGTACCGCAAGTTGTAAATAAACAAATGCAATAAACAAATCCCGATATCATATGCATTACAATATAGTAGCAATCTGCAGGTAGAACAAGTACACAAACTGCTGAGATTTAAGGAATGCAGTATATAAAAATGTGCTATGGGATGGGGAAAAAATGTTTGAATGCACATGATGAAAATTGAAAGAATTGCACACATGGATTTGGAAAAAAGGTTCAATCATGACAAAAGGCAAAACACATCAGATTGCAAGTCAGAAAAACATACAAAAGTAATCAACTCTTATGTTCTAAGCAAAGCAATCAAGTCAACTAAGTACACATGCAATTAAAGTTCATAAAGATTTAAAAACATAAACATTGTCTCTGTCAACATGATTAACCCTACATTCTTGAATTGTGTACTATTCACATTAAATCAAAGGTGGAGGTCTCAACCTTATTATAGCATTTTGCGCTTTAGCATTAAGAGATGATAAAGGCACCCATATTGCATTTTGAGCAGGTTCATCAATAATTTGCACAAGAAATTCTGGACCGTTATTTCTATTTCGTTGAGCAAGCACTCGCTTAATATTGTGAAGTTCGTCAGAGTCTGAAGAAATGGAGGTATGAGTGTCTGCTAATGGATCAACATGATTGTTGTCACGAAATCGGATTGGTTTCTGGCGATTTCTTCTTGGCCTTTGGAATACTGAAAGAGGAATGTCCTTGGTTTGCTTCACCATCACTGTTTCAGATGCAAAAGTGGAGTCACTGCCGGCAGACATTGATCGAGGGGGCTCTGGAATATGATCTGTCTCTGTTGCTGTACTTTCCACTCCCTGAGACTTATTAGAGGTAACGACTCTGAAAAAGGAAGATGGTGTCGGTTGACGGACATACGCCAATTTCAAACGATCCACATGAATGGGGGTAGATAGGACTTTCCCTGTGGCTTCATCCCTCAGTGTAACCATGTGTGGGGAATCCACATTGTGCACAACATACACTCCAACGTACATATTTTGCAATTTCTGAGCAGCTCCAGTAGGTTCCTTATGCAGAAACACAAAATCACCCACTGTTAAGTTCAAAGGTCTCGTGTGTTCATTTACATGTCGCAACATTTGCATTTTGTAATTTTTGGTATTGGTCACTACATTAATTTGTAATAAATTAATGAGATATATTGAAAAACCTGGCTGCAATGGACCGACGTCGACAAAACTACTACTCTAAAACGGATGGTATAGACTCGTTGAACTGGCACTATCTCCTAAAATACTTTGAGTATTTTCATTCGGTGAAGTTTCTGCACATATGTAAAACCAGAGCTATTAGAATATATAAACATATTGTTAATAAATTAATGAGATATATTGAGAAACCTGGCCGGAATGGACCGAGCTCGACAAAAATATTACTCTACAAGTGATGAAATAGACTCGTTGAACTGGCACTATCTCCTAAAATACTTTGAGTATTTTCATTCGGTAAAGTTTATGCACATATGTAAAACCAGACCTATTAGAATATATAAAAATATTGTTAATAAATTAATGAGATATATTGAGAAACCTGGCCGGAATTGACCGAGCTCGACAAAAATACTACTCTACAAGTGATGGAATAGACTCGTTGAACTGGCACTATCTCCTCAAATATTTTGAGTACTTTCCTTTAGTAAATTTTCTGCACATCTTTGAAACCAGGGATATTAGGATATATAAAAAGATTGGAAATAAATTAATGAGGTATATTGAAAAACCTGGCCGGAACGGACCGATCTCGTCAAAAATACTACTCTAAAACTGATGGAATAGACTAGTTGAACTGGCAATATCTCCTAAAACACTTTGAGAATTTTCATTCGGCAAATTTTCCGCACATCTGTGAAACCAGGGCTATTAGAATATATAAGAATATTGGAAATAAATTAATGGGGTATATTGAAAAACCTGGTCGGAATGGACCAATATCGACAAAAATACTACTCTAAAACTGATGAAATTGACTCGTTGAACTGGCACTATCTCCTAAACTACTTTGAGTATTTTCATTCGATGAAGTTTCCGCACATCTGTAAAACCGAGGCCATTAGAATATATAAAAATATTGGAAATAAATTAATGAGGTATATTGAAAAACCTGGCCGTAACGGACCGATCTCGACAAAAATACTACTCTTAAACTGATGGAATAGACTCGTTGAACTGGCAATATCTCCTAAAATATTTTGAGTATTTTCATTCGGTAAAGTTTCCGCACATTTGGGAAACCAGGGCGTTTACCATATATAAAAAGATTGGAAATAAATTAATGAGGTATAGTGAAAAACCTGGCCGGAATTGACCAATCTCGATAAAACTACTACTCTAAAAGTGATGGAATAGAGTCGTTGAACTGGCACTATCTCCTAAAATACTTTGAGTATTTTCATTCGGTAAAGTTTCCGCACATCTGAAAAACCAGGGCCATTAGAATATATAAAAATATTAGAAGTAAAGGACAAGGGACGTTATTGGCTATATACCGCCGAGATTTTTTTCATTTTTTCAACTTTCATACTATGCTTAATTATTCTTTTTATTTACACAACTAGGATGTTCTTCTAATCCCACTTGCATGAAATTGACGTAATATTTTATTTTGACGTCATGAATATACGCTAAAGTTGAGCTGTTTAGCGGAATCTGTTGATTTGAAATAAATTATGAATAAACTTTAGCAAAAACAAATACTTTTGCATGCAACAACCAGATTTATATTTTGCATGTTTAATTATCCATTAATATTCTTCTTTCATTATCAATATGGTGTCGGTTGTTGGCTGCAAACAATATGAATTTCAAAAAAGAATGAAGACGTAAATCGGCCGTTTTCGTTACGCAAAGTCAATATTTTGCATGTTATAGAACTGAAAAATAATAATACTTTTGCATGCAACAACCAGATTTATATTTTCCATGTTTGATTATCCATTAATATTCTTCTTTCATTATCAATATGGTGTCGGTTGTTGGCTGCAAACAATATGAATTTTTAAAAAAGAATGAATGCGATATCGGCTGTTTTTGATACGCAAAGTCAATATTTTGCATGTTATAGAACTAAAGAAAAAAAAACTTTTGCATGCAACAACCAGATTTATATTTTGCATGTTTAATTATCCATTAATATTCTTCTTTCATTATCAATATGGTGTCGGTTGTTGGCTGCAAACAATATGAATTTTAAAAAAGAATGAATACGTAAATCGGCCGTTTTCGTTACGCAAAGTCAATATTTTGCATGTTATAGAACTGAAGCAAACTGTTCCATCATTTAACCTCATAAACTTTTACTTACTCTGCGATTTAATAAATACATGTATGTCCTGTCAAACAATTAATGCTTTACCTAGTTTGCCATAAATATCTGCACCTAATAAATGCAGATGTCTGCCTTTCGAGTCACGGAGGCGGATCAAAAATCCACCGCATGATGAATGGAAATTATTCTACTTTCGTTTTCAAAGGTCACGGGAACATGTCTTTTCAAAATAAGATTATTTAAGAATAAATTGAATTTTAAAAAAAATATAATCAAAGACACGCATAGACCTGTAATAACTTGAATTTATTTTCTTTTTACAAAAATCGGACCAAAATTCGTTCATTTTCGGCAAAAAATACGTTACATCTCAAGAGCTAGATAGTTGGGATGTCTGTTACTTTTTTCGCTTTTTAAACTATCTTTGATACAAATATATCAAATATAATGCATAAAACTTGTTGCTAATAATATTGACGTGTTTGTGCGGGTTTTTCTTTAAAGCAGTTTTCTTACATCAATTTTAACGTACATGCCGCGACATGCATGTATATATATGATGCATGTTGAAATTAGATGTTACTACATTAGTAATTAGATATTGATTCCAAAGGTTCTTAAAACGGTTTAAATTAAAAATAAATTAACAGCAAATCATTATTTATATCTTCCAGCGAGATGTGATTTCTTTAAAACGTCGAAAACCTGTGATCGATTTGAAACTTCGACCATTGTTGTGGCAGATTTTTCTCTATATCGCATATTGATTGATTGAATATTGCTTAACGCCCCTCTTGAGAATATTCCACTCATGGAAACCTCACCACTGCCGGTGAAGGGCTGCACAATTTAGGCCTATGCTCGGCGCTTATGGCCATTGAGCAGGGAGGGATCTTTATCGTGACACACCTGCTGTGACACGGGACCTCAGTTTTTTTGTGGTCTCATCCGAAGACCACCCCATTTAGTCGCCTCTTACGACAAACAAGGAGTACTGAGGACCTACTCAAACCTGGATCCCCACGGGGTCATATATATATATATATATATATATATATATATATATATATATAATAGATGCACATTTACAGGTGCACTTATATAACAAAGGTAATTGATATAAATATTCAAACACCGTAGTATCGAAGAGGGGTTGCCCCTCCACTTTTGGGGAGGGGGGGGGGGTGATGTCGACCATTTCCTTGCTATGGGAACAACTTGACCAGTCTAATGACACTTCAACTTTTATCAATCTTATAAAATATATGATATATGTGTTGTGGCGATTTTTATTAAAAGTTTATATTAATAGTATTGATGTATGCCCCTCCATGATTAAGAAAACTGGAGTATAACCGTAAGGTTATGTACATATGTAGACGCTTCTCTCTCTCTCTCTCTCTCTCTCTCTCTCTCTCTCTCTCTCTCTCTCTCTCTCGTCAAGGTGTTCTGGATAGGCCTGGCCCGCACATTGAAAAATGATGCATGATGTTTATTAAATTCGTTTTTAAAAAAGGTCTGTTGTAGTTACATATACTGTCTCTTGGAAACAGACACGTGGTATCATTTATTGGGGGTGGAGTCGAAAGATAAGTTGGTAGTTAACTAGGAAATGAAAAAAAAACCTTTCTGCCTGATCTTCGAATTTTTAAATCGCCGGGAGGGGGGATATTCTTTGCTACATGGGTTCAATTCATAATTTTAAGCCTATTTTTTTCTCATTATAAACTACTATCAAGAATAGGGGGGGGCGTTTCACTCAATATTTCCTTATTCGCGTATGAAAATAAGTGCCTGGGAAAAGCATTTGAATATACTACATTGTCTATACATGTACTCAAACAACTTCTCAGAGTCTGTTCTAGATTTAGACTGAATGTCGGTGCATACAATGACATGCCCACTGACTGATGTAATTTTCATTTATCAAAGATGAACACTATATGGAGAGAGAGAGAGAGAGAGAGAGAGAGAGAGAGAGAGAGAGAGAGAGAGAGTTGGAACTACTCTTTGTTGACCATTTAGGGGAATGTAAAGATATAAACATGACGCATTTTTGTGAGGGATTTTAAATACATTTGCTATATGAAATATACCATCTGAAGTTAATGTATATATTACTTGACGTGTTTTGCTGTACCCAAGAAAATGATATCCCATTCATGCAACATAAATTTGTATCGTTTAGTACATGTACATTTACCACACTTCATTCAATATGTTTTGTAAATACCCACAGCAGGCAGACATATTTTATTCGTATCATGTACTGTAACATGTATATTGCATACACATGTAAGCAGACCTGTTATATAGTCCTTGGTTTACATAGCATAACAAGTAATTTTATCCGACTCAATCAACGTTTAAAAAAGGAAAAAGAAAATTCAAGAGCCAATTCATTGTCCATATTTCATTTGAATAGGAGGATATCGAACAGCACCTTCGAAAATATGATTGCATTCTACTCAACAACGTTTAACAAATATATTTACACGCATTATTTTCCTCACTCTAATTAACACAAGATTCGACTCGTTGAACTGGCACTATCTCCTAAAATGCTTTGAGTATTTTCATTCGGTAAAGTTTCTGCACATCTGTGACACCAGGGCTATTCTAATATATAAAAAGATTGGAAATAAATTAATGAGGTATATTGAAGAACCTGCCCGGAATGGACCGAGCTCGACAAAAATACTACTCTAAAACTGATGGAATAGACTCGTTGAACTGGCACTATCTCCTAAAATACTTTGAGTATTTTCATTCGGTGGAGTTTCCGCACATCTGTGAAACCGGGGCTATTAGAATATATAACAATATTTCTAATAAATTAATGAGATATTTTGAAAAACCTGGCCGGAATGGACCGAGCTCGACAAAAATTCTACTCTAAAAGTGATGGAATAGACTCGTTGAACTGGCACTATCTCCTAAAATACTTTGAGTATTTTCATTCGGTAAAGTGTCCGCACGTTTGTGAAACCAGGGCAATTACAATATATAAAACGATTGGAAATAAATCAATGAGGTATATTGAAAAACCTGGCCGGAATGGACCAATGTCGACAAAAATACTACTCTAAAAGTGATGGAATAGACTCGTTGAACTGGCACTATCTCCTAAAATACTTTGAGTATTTTCATTCCGTGAAATTTCCGCACATCTGTAAAACCAGGGCTATTAGAATATATAAAAATATTTGTAATGAATTAATGAAGTATATTGAAAAACCTGGCTGGAATGGACCATTCTCGACAAAAATACTACTTTAAAACTGATGGAATAGACCTGTTGAACTGGCACTATCTCCTGAAATACTTTGAGTATTTTCATTCGGTAAAGTTTCCGTGAAACCAGGGCTATTAGGATATATAAAAATATTGGAAATAAATTAATGAGGTATAATGAAAAACCTGGCTGGAATGAATCGATCTCGACAAAAATACTACCCTAAAACTAAATATAAATATATAATATTCATTATATATATAATTACATATATTATAAAATATTATATATATTAAAATATTCATATTATATATTTACATAAAATCTAAATTATATCAAAATATAACAAATATTATAACGTATAATAATATAGTATTTTTATATAAAATATACTGTAAAGACATCCTCCGGACAGAGGCCTGCATATCAGAGCTTAGGAGGACCCAAAAGCGAACGCGTCGCAAGATCCTACAAAGGAATCCAACGTGGAAACGGAAGCCCTGGGTGAGTTCCTTTCCTTCATTGTTGTCTGATATTCTTGTATACATAATTCCATCATTTATTCATATCTGCTTTTCTTACAGCCCGCATGATCACGCCGGACCAGCTCCAGCAGGTCATCAACTCGGACTATGCGAGGGCCATCCAACATCGACTGTCGAGGACGCAGACCTTCTCAAACCCGGACGTCCTGCGCAGAGTGGGCAACTTCATCATGTTCCGCCTACTAATGGAGAACAGCCAACGCACAGCTGCATCGATGGGGATCACCCCCACGCAGCACTGTTAAGGCAGGTCTAGATATTATGCGAGTGAAAAATGGGCGAAAATTGGTAATATGACGTCACAATCAGATTTATTTCTGACGTCTGGTAACAAATATTCCATAATAAGAGATGATGTGGTTAAAATTTACGAACAATTTTATTGTTATATCATGCAATTATGTAATGAATAATATTGAAACTCGCATATCAAATAATTAATCTACATCAACATTAAAACGGCCTTGTCATTCATCCACCCGGTTGAAGTCCACGCATGCGCAGTTCGAAATCGGCGTCTCATGGGACCTTGTCACGACACAATGTCGAAGAAGAAGGGTGCATTGGCCACTTGGTGTCATTGCAAAGCTTACGGCTACAGCAATGTGTCATGATTGTCATCCGACAAAAAGGGTATGTTTATATGTCATTTTACTCCATTATGCCCTTTTGATATTATATTCTTTGTATTTCTGTCTTTTCAATGTATACAAAAGCTTCGACCTACCGAAAGTTATCGTGAGCACATGGCATGCATTGATGCATCGTCAGCTTCTGAATCGGAGAGCATGGACTGTCATGGATTTTAATGTTGTTGAATATGGCTGTGAAATGTTTTTATTTTCCGTCACGATATATAACATTCACTGCGATATTTTATATTTATTCTATAACTTACTTTAGGATTTCCCTGTATTTGAAAGTGAAAATAAAAAAGTAACGACCTCCAGAGGCTCGTCATGAATTGACCCGCTCTATTCTATATTTACACAAGGCTACAGGAGGGTTTTAATTAGCCACACGACACCCTTTTATTTAATAGCAAATAGAATGATGTGTATTTTCTTTGAAATTATTTATTTTCAAAGCGTATGGGTTCCATTCTTTATACGCGGTTCAGTTAAGGCTTTCTCCATAAAAATTTTAATACCAATGCTGTACACATAAATATACTTTACCCCACTGGCACATTGCACGACGTCACAATGAAAAATACGTCATGACGAAGGTCATGACGTACATATCTACAGTCCTTTTATGGTTGGAAATGTCAAAATATTGTTTCGTTATTTACCACCGCTGTCAAACGATAAACTGCAATAGCGTAAATGTTTCTGTCAAATGGGTTATATTAATTCTCTTTGATATTGAAAAAGGTTCATTTTCTTCTTTATATAGCATACATGCTAAAGTGATATCCATATTATATTGTGATCTTGATATCGCCCCTAATCTACACGTATAGTTTTTTCACAATGGACTCATTTGCATAAACAGGGTTTCCGTACAAAAAAAATTCATAATTGGCATGACACCCCGAGGTTTTCAAGTGAAAGATGTTTGATTTATGTGACATGTGAACTTCAGTGCCAAAGAAAAGTTAGGGGAGCAAGTTCTGGCTTCAACAGAAAATATGTTTTTCAGGCTAGATTCAACTTCGTATGTGCAAAAATCGCTGCATCTTGCATGTTCAATGCAAAAATTAGACATGTTAAAAGTCGCAATAAACTTGCTCTCAGCACTTTTCAAATTAAGAAATTAATATGCTTTGAAGTTATATTAACTTCAACTTGCATTGATATCTGGATATCGTGCCAATTCAACGATTTATACATACACGATATGTTTTTATCTTGATATTTTATCACGTGATACAGAGTTGATGTAGAGACTGTCGGTCTGGTGAAAAATGTATAAGAGGTCAATATCCACTTAATGATATATACATATTGTTTTTGTATAAAAGGGTTGTTTTTAAAGAATTTGTCACAAATTGATCTGTTTATGAATACTTTTTTCCTGACATATTTCTGTGGCCCTACTTAACACAACTGCGTATATAAATGTCTCAAAATATTTAAGACTGGATATATAAATACCATTACAAAAAATATAGTTTATATAGTTTAGAGCTTATATAAGTGAACAATATATGCATCGTTCTGAATTCTGGTACATTGCTGAAAGAGGTTTATCAATAAAATGTTTACATGTCCCCTTAGACATTGAAAACAATCATTTACACTTATTCAGACTTAGTTGACAATCTAAAACAATTTTGTAATGACTTAAACTAGAAATGGACTTGTAGGTGTTTTTGTTTGTTACACTCAATTGATAATGCAATAAATCATAATGCACGATTAACAGCCACTTAAAACACCGGTATCAAAAGACTGAGTATCAAACTAGTTGTCCATCATCATCACAATGTATCAACAAAAATCAAAATGAACAAAATAGAAAAGTACAAAGTGAATACAACTACATATACATGGTAGTTTGAAAGATGCAATGAATGCAACAAGCATGTCAATTAGTGTTCAAACCAATTGGAATATAGACAATCTATTTGAAAACTTGACAAGTAAATCACTTAAATGAGTAGTCAATACGTTCATTCGTCAAATGCATATAGAAATGATATGTACCGCAAGTTTGAATGCAGTATATAAAAATGTGCTATGGGATGGGGAAAAAATGTCTGAATGCACATGATGAAAATTGAAAGAAATACACACATGGATTTGAAAAAAAAGGTTCAATCATGACAAAAAGCAACACACATCAGATTGCAAGTCCGAAAAACATACAGAAGTAATCAACTCTTATGTTCTAAGCAAAGCAATCAAGTCAACTAAGTACACATGCAATTAAAGTTCATAAAGATTTAGAAACATAAAGATTGTCTCTGTCAACTTGATCAACCCTAAATTATTGTATTATGTACTATTCACATTAAATCAAAGGTGGTGGTCTCAACCTTATAGCATTTTGTTCTTTAGCATTAAGAGATGATAAAGGCACCCATATTGCATTTTGAGCAGGTTCACCAATAATTTGCACAAGAAATTCTGGACCGTTATTTCTATTTCGTTGAGCAGACACTCGCTTAATCTTATGAAGTCCGTCAGAGTCTGAAGAAATGGAGGAATGAAGGTCTGCTAATGGATCAACATGATTGTTGTCACGAAATCGGATTGGTTTCTGGCGAATTCTGCTTGGCCTTTGGAATGTTGGAAGACGAATGTCTTTGGTTTTCTTCACCATCACTGTTTCAGATGAAAAGGTGGAGTCACTGCCGGCAGACAATGATCGAGAGGGTTCTGGAATATGATATGTCTGTGCTGCTGTGCTTTCCACTCCCTGAGACTTATTAGAAAAAGGAAGATGGTGTCGGTTGACGGACATACGCCAATTTCAAACGATTCCCATGAATGGGGGTAGATGACTTTCTCTGTGGCTTCATACTTCAGTGTAACCATGTGTGGGGAATCCACATTGTGCACAACATACACTCCAACGTACATATTTTGCAATTTCTGAGCTGCTCCAGTAGCTTCCTTATGCAGAAACACAAAATCACCCACTGTTAAGTTCAAAGGTCTCGTGTGTTCATTTGCATGTCGCAACACTTGCATTTTGTAATGTTCAGTATTGGTCACTACATGATCTCGAATCACATTTAGGCAGGCATGCAAATTGTTGACATAAGTATGCATAGACTTTGGAATGCCTTGAAGATCCGTGGTAGGTATATGGGTAGAAAGCGGAGATGTAGGTCTGTCACCAAACAAGATTTCATATGCAGAATATCCTGTAGAATTTACAGAAATGTTCATAGCAAATTTGATGGAAGGTAGGACTTTATCCCAGTTGTTTCGTTTGGAATTCAAATAGGGAGTGAGTTTGGCGGCTATAGTAGCATGAGTGCGTTCACATGCGCCTAGACAGTGGTGCACAAAACTAGGGGTGAATTCCTGTTTGATTTGAAATATATCACAAAGTGTCTGTGTCACTTTTGCTGTAAATTCTGTTCCTCTGTCTGATATAAGCGTGTCACAAGTTCTAAATGTAGTGAACAGTAGGTAGAGGCCTTCTGAGACAGTACAAGCAGCATCCGCAGCTAACGGTACCGTAAAAAGGAACTTGCTGAACATATCAACCGCAGTCAAAACGTAAGTATATCCAGACACAGTCAGAGGTAATGGTCCATAGCTATCCACCTGCCACACTCTGAAAGGTTTACGAGGTGTTGGGTAGGCGACAATTGTGGATTTGATATGATTTTGTGTCAGTTTTTGCTGTTTGCAAGGAATACATGAACGAACATAATCTGTGATAACTGCAGACATGCGTGAAAATAACAGTGTTCCTTCACTCTATCGATACAGTCCTGAATGCCACAATGTCCTCCAAGTGGGCTATCATGATACATTTGTAATATATCCATAATTTTACACTGCGGTAAAACTAACTGCCATTGATTCGTGTCCTTGGTACGTTTAGCTTTCGCAACACGAGAATGAAACAGCAAATTGTCAATGAGAAGACAGTCAGAGCTCAGCAGTATTATCTTGCGTGCATCCTTCTGCATATCAGGTATAGTACCATCATTGAGATACAAATAAATGTCTTTAAAATGGTCATCATTCAGTTGTAAATGAGCCATATCAGCAGAAGATATCCCTAACACTGTTAAAGTGTCCTTTTGGGTTGCTGAGGTGTGATCCTGACCATTTCGAGCAAGTGGTGTCTCAACTTCAGATGAAGACGCAAGCTGATCAGTAGGCACACTCGAGTCCATATATTTCTGATCTGGTAACAGTGTATGGGTGGTGTCAATGTCTGTGTCACCAGTAAAACGGTTTGCGTTCACGTCATTATCACTGTTGGAGAGAAATCCGTCACTATGCTGATGAGGCGTATCCTCTTCAGTTGCAACACCAAATTGATCCTGTGAAACACCCTCATCAGTCTCTGCTTGGAACAGTGAGTGTGCAGGGCCATTAGTCTCGGTCTCCAGTTGAAACATGTCATTTCGCTCCAGTGAAATAGGCGAGTGTGACTGAAGCATATCGTCACAAGGGACGTCGGACACTAGCTGATTAGGAACCGATGGTGGACGCATTCCTGATTTTGCACGCAGAAACTTGCGAGTTGCTCGGAGTCTATCCGATTGCTTGGAATGAGTGAGACTACAAATATCCGAGTTACTTCCTTTATCAGCGTCGTATTCCAACGCAGATGAAGATCCGGAGATCGGAAAGGTATCACTATGTTGTTGACTGCAAAATCCTTCATTCCAGAATGTCTGTCTTGTATCAAGTCACGTAGACATTCTCCTGAGGGTAATTTTATGTCACATGTAGGCTCATCCACGGAATCGAAGTATGGGTCATGCTCATCTGGACTGGCTATTATGCTGTAGGTTGTTATATATTTTCAAAACCAGTTGAACATGCCAAGAGCACAACGCAACTCCTTTGCTGTTTTTAATACTGTCAACGCGATCTGAGGGAGAGCGAATGCCATCCTTGGAAATTTCATGTCCAAGAAAAATTGCTTTGTCAGTAGCAAAGATGCACTTCCTAGGATTCAGTTTCAAACCCGACGATTCAAACCTACTCACCACTTCATTAATGTCTTTTAAATGTTGATCAAAACTATCTGACATCATAACAACATCATCCATATAACACAATACAGATCTAAAAGTCAAACCATTCAAAACTGTTTCCATAAGTAATTGAAAACTATTAGGGGCTGTCTTGAGACCCATAGGCACTCTGGTAAATTTGTACGTACCAAAACAGGTGTTAAATGCAGTTAAATTGGCAGATTCTTTTGAAATGCCCATTTGAAAAAAGCTCATATCAATGGTAGAAATAAAATTGGGTGTGGTTTGACTAAAAGACTCTGTGAGCTCTTGTACATCAGGTATATTGTAAGCAAAATCAAGTGCTTGCGAGTTCAAATACCTGAAAATCACAACAAAACCTATATGAGGTAAGATGAGCCTTTTTACCTTGGGCAGCATGAGATCCATTGTTTTTGCGCTTAGCAACCAAAAGGGGCTAGTAATGGGCAAACCATCTGTTTCACTAACAGGGGCAATAACTCCTTAGAAGAGGGGTTCGTCTAACTGTGTGCGCAAAATCTCTCTCTTATCTGGAGGTAAACGATAAGGCCTTTGATACTTGGGAACAAAATTTGGCTTCATATGTATCTCATGCTGTACAAAGTTCGTAAAACCAAGCTGTGGATTTTCTTTAGTCACAAATACATTCTTATGTGCATATAAACATTTCTCAAGTTTCTCAATCTGCTTGTCTTTAAGTACATGTGTACCAGAAAAATCAAAATTTGCACAAAAAGCAGAAAAATCATCTGATTTCTGACACTCTGTCTTGCACTGAGTTACACTCTTAACATTACTACACATTGGAAATGGCACGATATTGTAAGAGGAATCCAACACAGGAAAATCGGCCAACCCCATACCTTTCGGTATAAAAACAGGGTCATTTCCAGGATTCATGACTTTGAAAGGGATGGTTTTATTTGCAGGCATAGTATCAACCGATCTAGCCAGCAGCAAACCTCTTTTCAGAACATTCACATGAGCAGAAAGTAAACCCTGCACACCATATAATGACTTTCTTGGAACTTTGCCATATACAATAAGCTCTTTGTTAGGTTCTACAGTAACAGGTTTCATAGATCTAACCTTCACCTTGGATTGCATATATCCATTCAACAAATCATTGCATGCACTATCTAGCACAGCACCTTTCTCTTTCATGTAATCTGTTCCAATGATAAAAGGGTGCGAGGTACATTGAAAAATATACACAGTAAACCAATGTGTACCATGAGGTGTTTGACCCTTAACCTTTGTAACACCTAAAACCTTGACACTCTGAATATCAGCTACTAATATTGAAATATCACAGGCATACAGAGGTTGCTTAACAGAGATGGGTAACATATCATACAACGACAATGACATAACAGATATACATGAACCAGAATCTAATAGTGCTGCCACATTGACAGTTTTGAACTTCACTGGCATATACATAAATTTAGTGATGTTGGAGTCCTGTATGTCTGAAAATATATCAGACGAGCTCATAACGTCACTGAAAGCAGGCACATCTGTTGCTATATTCTGATAGTCACACAAATGAAAACTGTCACTGCTCACAGGCGCGGTTGTGGCTACGCAAGAGTCACACAACGGATTGCCACTAAAAGTTGTCGCGTCATTCTGTGTCGCACATCTCTGTTGGTAGAGTCTTCCTCTCCACGGTGTAGACGAAGGGCTGCGATGGCGCGATTTTAACGTCTTCCTGAGGGAGTGCCCTGTTGATCTCTCCTCGGGGCTCTGGAGTTTTCCGACTTCGTGAACATACACGACGCAGCATTATGCCCGAACTGGGAACAAAACGGACTCTGAGAGTTGGGGTCAGATACACCACCATTCTTCAATGCACAGGCACGCTGTACACGACCCACACCTCTACATCGGAAACAACACTTGGAATTCGCAGATTGTTGCGGTGCAGGATTCAAACGTTGTGGGGGCTGTCCACCATATCCCGGGGTTGCTAAGTGCTGTACAGCTGTAGACAGGCGAGATAATTCCTTTACGATGAAGTTCATGCTGACATCGGATGCTGACTGTGTCCGTATTGCAGCTGTGGAAGCTGGGGTTTGCCTGTAACTAAATGCTTCCCCGGTCCTAGCAGCTGTAAGAGTGTCGGCGAAACTGGTACAACGTCCAGCACGGACATAAAACGCCAATTGCTGTGGTAACCCTTCAACAAATTTGTTCATCAAGTCACGTTCGGGTTTACCTAGCTTTCGACCTTTCTCCAATATAATACTGTAGAAATCCTCCAACGGCTGAGTAGGGGACAAACACAATGAATTGAACATCGCTGACTCCATAATCAGAGTTGGGTCCGATGGTGATTTGCTGGTGTATGTTTTTTGGAACTCACTCGAGACGATCCTCCACGACGTCCGCATAAACTCCGAAAGTTGTCCAAACCATACAAGGGCAGGACCTTATAGATGAAGATGGAAGGCCGCAATTTTCCGTGCTTCATTTGCATCGAGGTCGTGAAATACACAGTACGAGTTAAATTCGACCATAAAGACGGCATCTTCGTGTGAATATCCGCTAAACTTACGGAGTGAAAGTTTGTCCTCACATGTAGATACATTTATGACTTGTTTATTAGGCCTACTCACTACCGGAGTCGATGTGTTCGCTGGTGTTCTAACTGACCACGGTGGGCTCTCGTCTCATAAGTTCTTCACGAAGGTGTGCTCATTTTCCCGCGAATACAGGGTCAACACAGGCATCGATCTCCCATCAAATTGAAACGATTCCATCCCATTAAGCAACACATTATTGGGATCGGGGA
Organism: Ostrea edulis; assembly: GCF_947568905.1. Classification (NCBI taxonomy): domain Eukaryota; kingdom Metazoa; phylum Mollusca; class Bivalvia; order Ostreida; family Ostreidae; genus Ostrea; species Ostrea edulis. Next base: position 1,329,342 of record NC_079173.1, on the reverse strand, counting down.
ATTTTGGATTCTCCGCCATGTTGTATCACTCATTTACTGTCCTGGGTGTTTATGCATATAGTCTACTTTGCGATCACTTATCACAAACTCAAAACACATGCTACTCAACGTCTGCCATTTTTATTAACACACAAACCCAACCCAGTCTTTTCCGGAATACATTGTAATAGTAAAACCAACAACGACATACACTCCGAATTGCCCTCTCAATAACCCAGTATACTCAGATACACAGCAATGAATTTGAACAGGTGCTGCGCGATAACCGCAAGATAGCCCCATTAGACATTTAAAACCAACTTCATCCTGGAAACGTCTTTTTCGGGGGACTGATTAATGCTGCAAAATTGAAGAAAGCGAGAAAATCCATTATTCAGATTTCTGTTCTCTCTACCCTTCCGTCGATAGATAGTGTAAATATCCCTGCAAACACTCATAAATCATAACCCAGAATCGCAATAGCATTAGACAATACTTTGGAATAGCCAAGGTCAAAGACCCCCTAGGAACTTCTACTAACATGTGTTACCACAGAAAATAAACTGTAAACCAATGCCTGCTCTGTGTCAGAATTACGCGGAGAACGGGAGACAACTCCTTTGCCCTTGCTCGGACGAGCAGCTCTGTATGACGAGGGACCTGTTATACACCGAAACTCGTGCCGACGGTTCACACAGGCTATCAAAATGTGTAAAGTATATCACTTTCATAACGTCTCATCATAGGGTGACCCAAACTTTGATCTTCGAGAGAGGGGGTGTCTTAAACTCAAAGGAGAATCGAGGGAATAGATTTGAAAGAGGACAGATTAAAGTATATGAATGAGTATGTAGTGGATGGACATACACAGACTCAATACGATGTCATTGATAAAATGGCCCTATGAGATCCACTGTTGAATTACTTATAAATTCCTTTCGGGGTAAATTTGAACAATATACGGCATTTAAGACCCGCTGGGCCAGAGTTAATAGTGGGTAGGGCGATAAACCTGACGTTGGACATCATTTATAGGTCAACTGCCGATCAAATGAACTCTCACCTGATGATCATATCGTATGTTGCTTTTAGGGTGGAGATTAAAACTACCCATTAAAGGAAAGGACAAGGTACGCTTGGGGCCAAATTTGGCCCCTCGTCCAAATTAAATGATATTCCTCAAAATTCTTTCATATGGTGTATACTTCCATAAAATGGTTATGATGTCTTCGTAAAAAGCTTTACTCATGTATAATATATATGTAAATACAGTATAGTTTACGATAACGTTGTGCCATTTTGACGTCACTTTATGCGACGTCATGAACAAGAAAGCTATGTCATGAACTCAATATGAAAATAAACCAATTTATGTCGCCATATGCTCAGTTTTATTAAACAATTGTGCACTGTGATTTTTATTTGAAAAGTTTAATTGATTTTTTCCGAAAGTTTTACTCAATTGTAGATGATTCGATGCGGCGGATGCTGTAATTTGAAGGACGATTAGTGTAATTGTATCTAAGAATTGTAGCGCAACTCATATATATTCATTCATACAGTATATGCACACCGATTTAGAGGGATAATTCATATCATAAACCATCTATGATAAAAAAGAATGTGATTGAACTTTGCCATGTGTTACATTAATTGCGTTGATATCATTGCGTATCTATATCAAATATAAAACGAGTAAAATTGGAATCGGAAAAATCTGTGTCGAAGATTCCAATTCTCTGATTACACACTATCTTCTTCAATGCAAACTACATAGAGTCTTATAAAATTTAATATGCTGTACATATGCATATTATTTATTCATTAAACTTGTATATATGAACACCATCAACGTTGAAATTTGTATTACAGATGAACGCGGGAAATGGTTAAATGTTAAATTTAATAGTCTGCTCATTTACCAACCAAGTCGAAATTTTGCTCATTACTGACTTTCAACATGATTAATTTGTACACAGAACATCTGTATGGTTGTTGCATGTGCTCTATCTTAAAAATGGTTTCAAAGGCATAAAAAACGGCTAATTTCGGCGATATCGGTAAATCATGTCAATCGGACATAAGGAAAATGACGTCACAGAACATATTACGTCACTAATTTACACATGTATCATCAGGGACAATGCCCTAGTGCATAATCATAATGATTAAACCAAGTGAAACCACATTTTAAATTTATCCTAATTTTGTGGCGAAATTTGGGCCTTAATGTACCTTGCTCTTAGATTGATCTGTCGCATTTGTTGGTTTTTTTTTCTTCTCTCTTTTTTTTGTTTAGATCATACAAATTCTCATAAAGTAAGCTTCCATGTTAAGTATTTTTTAAAACCAACCAGAACAAAACATTGACGCAAATATTTTAAAGATCACTCGATGCAAATTGTCTTTAAAGTTTACAATAGTGTTGAATATAAACGATACCATCTCGTTTATTCTAAACGAGTGATTTTGATATCTTGCCTGATTGTTATTGAAGTCATTGGCTTCACATCTTGATAAACTAAATGTTCTTGTAGTATGAACGTTTAGATTTAAAGATTAAATCGTTGCATGCGAGGCTTAGTCTTCTTTTAAAGGTATTTCATTACGCATTGAAAATCCAGGTGGGGTGCGATATATCTTTTGTCTTCGCATTCGCATCCGATTTGTGTTTTCTGGTCTATTGGCTCTTGTAATATTGAAATATCAAAACACAATATTTAAATGACATTATGGATATCTTTTATTTCATTTTGATGGGTTGTTGTCAGTTCCCAGCGCATATTTAAAAAGTAAATGAACAGATACATTTGCTTCACACTAAAATGTGTCTATATTATCATTATGTATATATAGTGAAGCTGTGATCCTGTCATTTTTATCGAGATTTATCAACATTCATTTCAATTAACTGTTCTTTCACAAAAACTACTGTATTAGTTTAGAAGAAGATATAGTGGTATCACCAGTCCCTTTCTTTATCTGCCCATCTATCTGTGGTGCATTTTGTTGATAAAAGATGTGTCGTTTAATTTGAATTCAAAAGTGCAAATAAAAACAAGCCACTCCGTCTCCCTTTCTTGGGCTCTTGGTCGAAGTTTCTCCTGAAGCGAAATATTATAAATATTTGGACTCGCATAATTATTTATGAAAATACGTTAATCATGGTGTTTTTTTTTATTATAACAAGCACGTGCTGTGAAAATACACGATTAGTATACGCGTTAATCTTTATGATTTGGTTAATTATTTAACAGGTGGACTAATGAACCACAGTAACATCTTTTCTTAACACACATTTATTATGATAGAGAACAGAGCAGATAACAAACGCCTGTGCTACTCGTGTATAACTAAATGCAATTTATCAAAATTTAGTGTAGTGGTCAGGGGCGGACCCAGGAATTGTGGTTAAGGGAAGTTATAAGGCAGTGCGTTTTATTTATTACATTTTCTTCGATTTTTTTATTCAGTACTTTTAGCTGTCCCTGAATAAACACTGACACATATATATTACTGTCACCGCGAAGGACACACCAACTTCAGCCAGAAGGCTTTTGTCTGTATGACCGAGAGCATTACCTACCTACCTAGTCCTTGTTGCATAGGGCAATGACTAGTTTCTTCCGCTCCTCCCTGTCTCTTGCAGCCTTTTCAATTTCACGACCGAGAGCATTACAAAAAATTAAAAGCAATCACCGACACAATATTATATCAGTCACGCGAACTTTAAATCTAACAATTTATTGTCTGTATGACAGGGAGCATTACAAAAACTTAAAAACAATTACCGATATTCACTAAATCAGTCAAACGAACTTTAAGTCTAACAATTTATTAAAATACAGACGGAATGCTTTGCAAAATAGTTATTAAACATCAATTGAGAATGCGTTTGTGTGTCTTAGGTTTAAGCATTTTTTCTTTTACTTGTAAAATTTCAAGATTCAATAAAATGGCGAAGAAAAAAAGAATAGAGGAAATGTGTTTCCCATGGAAATGTCCGCTTTCCCTCAAATAAAAGAGAAAATAACAAAACTGTTCAAAGTTTAACATTTCCGTCTCCCCATGTGTCCAGGTTTTAAAATACTTGGGTTTTACAAGGAATCGTTTCTTGGTAGCGGTATAGCATTTCTGCAACACCGCCTGAGTGGCCTTACACCAGGTCATTGAAGCGAAAGACGTGATTTGAACATTGACCTTGGTACACACACAAACATACACTCACTATTATGAGAAAGAAGTCATGTTGTTTCTCCGCTATGTACTTTCGGTTTTTTAAAAGACATGAATAGGCATTGCCGGTAAACGGGGGATAATTCGATAAGGGGAAGTAATGAGATGATCCCTCTGTAGATCGGCTAAATAAGTTTTACGCACTTTTCGAGAGGTAAATGAAATTGTCACCGTACCATCTGTCACAGATTGACCGAGTTCTTGTCCAAATAAATATAAAATATATAATACAAAGTAAATATAAAAGAAATGACACACTGCACAACACTTTACAATATATATATATTCTCCACTTTTACAGATTACATTTTTGGTTTACTTTACAATCTATAATATATATTACATTATTTTGTATCCTACAGTTCATTAAATAATTAAAGTTGGTTTCTGCTTCCACATATGCTCTTCTTCCCAAACTTTGGCGGACAGAGGTATTACGTGCAAATGTCAATATTTCCTGTATTTGATCTACTTGTATCTTAGACCTATAATAAAAATGTCACTACAAGAATACATACTGTATCGTTACACAACAGTTTACTATGTACGTAAACTTCATACTGTACATTTGATAAATCCACTATAACGTTAATACTGTGGGTTTACATGTTACCACTACTTCTGTATACATCACATATTTTGCTATACAACGTAGATACACTGTACACTGTACTGCACATACAAAAAGTTACGCATATGTAACATTACTACTACTCTATGAGCATAACGTTCTACACATATTTACTCTTTACTTTGATATAATATACTCACTACTAGTACATTATGGTGTGTGAAACAATATTGCATATACAATATGCAAACTTGAGATTACTTTTACTATAAAGTTGTAGGATAAGAGAAAATGGCAAAGCTGTTTGCAATGCATGACGGTATTTACTAAATATATTGAATAAAGAAAAACTTACCTCAGAAGTGAAGCGATGACAATCTGGTCTATAAGAGAAATTAGTAAGTGAAATTTTCAATATACAAAACACTGGGTGCCAACTATATCTGTGCAGACCTTGCCTGCTACGCCCAAACTAACTCGCAACTGGTATTTCAAGTAAATATATACACAGATATCTAACTTTAGACCTGGTCCTTGTGAACATCATTAGCTGTACCTGTATGGAAGCAAGTTAGGAATAAATTGATATACATCTAATTCTTTTGTACAAGGCTAAAACTAGGGAATTTTTACATACATTGTTACATACCGTGTCGTTGTTACATACCGTGTCTTTGTTACATACCGTGTCAGTGTTACATACCGTGTCATTGTTACATACCATGTCGTTGTTACATACTGTCTCGTTGTGACATATCGTGTCATTGTTACACACCGTGTCATTGTTACATATCATGTAGTTGTTACATACCGTGTCATTGTTAAATACCATGTCATTGTTACATACCGTGTCATTGTTACATACCGTGTCGTTCTTACATACCGTGTCATTGTTACATACCATGTCATTGTTACATACCATGTTGTTGTTACATACCATGTTGTTGTTACATACCGTGTTGTTGTTACATATCGTGTCATTGTTAAATACCCTAGCATTGTTATATACCGTGTCATCATTATATACCGTGTCATTGTTACATACCATGTCATTGTTATATACCGTGTCATTGTTACATACCATGTCATTGTTACATACCGTGTCATTGTTACATACCGTGTCATTGTTATATACAGTGTCATTGTTACATACCATGTCATTGTTACATACCGTGTCATTGTTACATACCATGTCATTGTTACATACCGTGTCATTGTTATATACGGTGTCATTATTACATACCATGTCATTGTTACATACCATGTCATTGTTATATACCGTGTCATTGTTACATACCATGTCATTGTTACATACCATGTCATTGTTTCATACCGTGTCGTTGTTACATACTGTCTCGTTGTGACATATCGTGTCATTGTTACATACCGTGTCGTTGTTACATACCGTGTCTTTGTTACATACCGTGTCATTGTTACATACCGTGTCATTGTTACATACAGTGTCGGTGTTACATACCATGTCGTTGTTACATACTGTCTCGTTGTGACATATCGTGTCATTGTTACACACCGTGTCATTGTTACATACCATGTTGTTGTTACATACCATGTCATTGTTATATACCGTGTCATTGTTACATACCATGTCATTGTTACATACCATGTCATTGTTTCATACCGTGTCATTGTTACATACCATGTTGTTGTTACATACCGTGTCATTGTTTCATACCGTGTCATTGTTACATACCATGTCATTGTTACATACCGTGTCATTGTTACATACCATGTCATTGTTAAATACCCTAGCATTGTTACATACCATGTCATTGTTACATATCGTGTCATTGTTACATACCATGTCATTGTTATATACCGTGTCATTGTTACATACCGTGTCATTTTTACATATCGTGTCATTGTTACATACAGTGTCGTTGTTACATACCATGTCATTGTTACATACCGTGTCATTGTTATATACCATGTTGTTGTTACATACCGTGTCATTGTTACATACCGATTTGTTGTTACATATCGTGTCTTTGTTACATACAGTGTCATTGTTACATATCGTGTCGTTGTTACATACAGTGTCGGTGTTACATACCATGTCGTTGTTACATACTGTCTCGTTGTGACATATCGTGTCATTGTTACATACTGTCTCGTTGTGACATATCGTGTCATTGTTACACACCGTGTCATTGTTACATACCGTGTCATCGTTACATACCATGTCGTTGTTACACACCGTGTCATTGTTACATACCATGTTGTTACATATCGTGTCATTGTTACATACAGTGTCATTGTTACATACCGTGTCATTGTTACATACCGTGTCATTGTTACATACCATGTCATTGTTACATACAGTGTCGTTGTTACATACCCTGTCATTGTTACATATGGTGTCATTGTTGCATATATGTCGTTGTTACATACCGTGTCATTGTTACATACCATGTTGTTGTTACATACCGTATCATTGTTACATACCGATTTGTTGTTACATATCGTGTCATTGTTACATACAGTGTCGTTGTTACATACCATGTCATTGTTACATACCCTGTCATTGTTACATACCGTTTTGTTGTTACTTATCATGTCGCCACACCTGCTGTGACACGGACCTCGGTTTTTGCGGTCTTATGCGAAGGACCGCCTCTTTCGACAAACAAAGGGGTACTATTCTAACCGGAACCCCGCGAGATACGAATCACCACAATATTGAAATAGCGCCATTTAAAATGTTCTTGTAGATGTAGAGTACCTAAATGTGGCAAATGTATCATTGATGTCATCTGTTGTACTGACGCACGGTTCTTTATAAGCAGCTAGTTTTTTTCCACGTGTTTCCCAATGGAAGTATAAAATTCACAAATCGTTGTTTTTAATGGTAGAGTAGGGGGGGGGGGGGTGTCTATATTTTACAATCGCAAGTTGTATATAAAAATTGCTTGTGTTTAATTATATAGCAGGTATTTACTTTCTCACTTTACATCCCCGCTGTTCAAGTATTATTTTAATGGTAGAAAAAAAATATCAATTTCTTAATAAGCATTTTTAGTTATCAGTACTGATATCGTATATGGAGTATAAGTTATAATTTCTGACGATACTTCATGATTTTCTTTTTGAATTTCAGATAGAAAGGTTTATTGCAATTTTAATTCAACTGAATTTTACAATGAATAATAAGAAAATAAAAGTTACACACTTTTGGGATACCAGTGTAGGTATATGACACGTATTTAGAAAGCCTAGGCCTAATAATCATGAAAATGTACGAATATCGTTGACTGATAGAGTTTGTAATGTAAATAAAATATAAAAATGTAAAACTTATACGGTACCAATTTTGATGCACCAGATGCGCATTTCGACAAATAATGTCTTCAGTGATGCTCAACCGAAATATTTGAAATCCTAAATAGCAATATAATATAATATGATTTTGAGTAGATTTATTCAAAGTTTACGTACACTGATGGAATGTGTTTTTGTGATTACAAATATAATCGACCGTTATGGAATTTAGTAATAGGGCCTACATACTTCCAGTTGTTTTTTTAACTAAGCGGTTGACTTTAATTTATATTTTGTTTTGTCTCAGTCTTTGGAAAGTAAGAAATGATTGGCACAACGTCTGATTTGAAATCGATTTATTTGTGTCCACATTGTTTGGCTACCGACCGATGTAACATTGTATAACTACATGTAAGTATTAACCGCATAGCTTTGTAAAATGCCACATTGTGCTGCATTTAATTGTAGTACATGTGTTAGGTCGTAGAAGAGGATGCATATGTACGTCTACCCAAGGGATACTAGATTTAGAAGAAAAAATATATGGGTATATACATACAAAATGTCGGCACGGTGGATTTGTTGCCTTAAACACTGCACTTCATTACAGAATTTATCCCGGACCTGTTTTTTTTTTGGGGGGGGAAGTCTATATGCAGGGGAAAGTCTATGCGGGGGGGGGGGGGTCTATGCGGGGGAAAGTCTATGCAGGGGAAAGTCTATGCGGGGGGGGGGGGGTCTATGTGGGGAAAGTCTATGCGGGGGAAAGTCTATGTGGGGGGGGGTCTATGCGGGGGAAAGTCTATGCGGGGGGATCTATGTGGGGGGGGAGTCTATGTGGGGGGAGTCTATGCGGGGGGGGGAGTCTATGTGGGGGGGGGACTATGCGGGGGGGGGGGGGAGTCTAGGGGGGGGAGTCTATGCGGGGGGGGGGTCTATGCGGGGGAGTCTATGCGGGGGGAAAGTCTATGTGGGGGGAAAGTCTATGCGGGGGAAAGTCTATGCGGGTGAAAGTCTATGCGGGGGGAAGTCTATGCGGGGAAAGTCTATGTGGGGGGGGGGGGAGTCTATGCAGGGGGAAGTCTTTGCGGGGGGAGTCTATGGGGGGGTCTATGCGGGGGAAAAGTTTATGCGGGGGGAAGTCTATGCGGGGGGGGGGGGAGGGGGGAGTCTATGCGGGGGTAAAGTCTATGCGGGGGGAAGTCTATGCGGGGGAAAGTCTATTATGCGAGGGAAAGTCTATTATTTATGCGAGGGAAAGTCTATGCGGGGGAAAGTCTATGGGGGGAGTCTATGCTGCAACACCGGCGGTTCTAACGAGTTATCAGATTATCAATGTGTAACGTATATAACCTTCATAAAGTTTCATCACCTGGTGACCCAAGTCTTGATCTTCGTGAGAAGTGAGCTGCCATTCTAACGGGACTCTCGCGTTCATATTTTTTTTTTTTTTTTTTTTTTTTACGAATTCTTAAATTTAAACTTCCAATCCATGTTAGATATTGTTGCAACCGACCAGAGCAAATCAGTGACACAAATCTTTAAATCTAACAACCGCTCAATACAAATTGTCTGTTGGAGTTTATAATAGTGTTTAACATGAACAATACCAAGTCGATGATTTTAAACGAGAGATACAAGATAACTCTTTTGATACCTTATGGTTATACTGAAGTCATTAGCTTCACGCATTGATATACATACGGGCTTTTTATTCATAGTACGAACGTTAGATTTAAAGTTTAAACCACTGCATGCAAGTCCCTGTCTTCTTTTAAAGGTCTTCTTTATCTAGGTGGGGTTACGTCTGTTTGTTGGTTCAAAATACACCCCCGGACCAAGCTTTTTATCTACTGCAAAACATGTTGATACTCCTATTAACCCCAATTCTTAGTCACCGGGGGCGGGAAACTTACTCTCCGGGGTCCAGGTCTCCGGAGTTCAGGTGTCCGGGATCCAGGTCTCCGGGAACTGAGTTAAAATATCAACATTTCTTTGATCGTCAAAACTCGTAATGGTGGTAGAGACTTTTCTTACTGTTTATTTTTGTCAACACAAAATTGCGCACACAGTCGTCTGACTCGACACCAATTAACATTCTAAGACTGTTTTTGCATTGAAAATCCTTGAACACGACGATAGAGGTAAACTAAAACGTGAAAACCACAGGTAGAAGCCGAATCTGATTGTACTTGAACAAGCAAAACTATTTCTATGAAATAAATTCTCTCAATCGAATGTCATAGTCTTCCGGTAAATTGAATTTTTTTTTTCAGTAATGTTCTATGACAAATTATACATGTGATTATCGAGATCACATCTAAACAAAGAAAAGATAGGGAAAAATATAAAACGTTTTGCTATTCACCTGTCTCTTTCTCTCTTTATTGTGAACATCTAAACAGCAAAACGTGTCTGTTTCGTAGTATTGATTTTTACCCTGGTATCCTTCCCCTTGCTCTTTATAAAGACTGCATTTAAAGGACGTGTCCTTTCACTTCACTCAGGTAACCTTCCCCTTACAGGTGTCCTTTCACACAGTATTGATTTTTACTCCCGATATCCTTTCCCTGCTCTTTTTTAATTTAGAGGTCTGATGCACTTCACACGGTATTGATTTTTACTCATTCATGGACAATTGAGTCTTTACTCTTTTTAAGGATAGGTGTCCTTTCACGTTGTATTTATTTCCAATCCCCCCTCATGGTCTACCCACAATAGACTGCTCTTTCACATAGTATCGTTTTCCAATAATTGTTCACTCGCAATAATAGACCCATTATCTCCCTTCCAACAATAGTCCATTGTATTTAGGGTCCTCCGACATCATTGAGTGTCCTTCCCCTTACTCTTTTTAAGGACAAGGTGCCCTTTCACGCTGTATTGATGTCTAATCCACAACAATAAACATCTCTGTGATGAAGTTAATTTTCATTTTGTTAGTTTTTTGTGGTGTTGTCTGTAAATAGTTGTTTATGCTTGTAAGGTGTTTCCATAGTGTGAGTGTTGGTCGATAAGGCTATTTTTAGCATACCGGTTTGGTCAGTCAGAGTAGCGGCTGTTTGTCAAGCGTGCGGCCACGTTTTCATGCTGTCCAACAGGGGTCTTTTCTTGGCGAATTCCAGAAGTTAGTCTGGGTAATGGGTAGCCAGAGAGACAAACATTTTACTGTGTGGGCATAGGTTTTCTCCAGCCGGTAAGCTATTTTTGTGTGAAAATATTTGCGAGGTTTCGGGTTAATTTTCTCGTGTATTGTGTTTTCAATTTTGTTGTTACCCAAGTCACTTTGTGTACAGGTTTTAGGTTAAGTTATTGCTATTTCAGTGCAGAGGGGATTTAAGAAGCTATCTGGGCCATATCAGTCAGTACTCTCAGCATTTCAGTAGGTGCTCGGCGTGGGAAGCATTTCAGTAGGTGCTCGGCGTGGGAATCAGAACACGTGAGACAGTGCTGTATGCACATGGGTGTTCCACGTGGTGGACTTGACAATTATTTTGTGAGCCTAGTGTTGCCATTGGTTTGAAGTCGGCGTTACCCAGTATCGTTGTTCAGTGAGAGACCTGTGAGTCCGGGACTGGAAGCGGAGGGGCTTTTCGAGCTGTATGGAGGCCTGGTTGTGCCAAGTGTGACGTTGCGTTAAATTGAATTGTGCTGAGTAGCCAAACTTTCATATTGTGTTTCAGTAAACTAACATTTTATCAAAAAGGAATTTGAGAAATTTGTATAAAACGTAATTTACTACTGTTTAACTTTTTCTGTAGTTAGCGGAATTAGCGACTATTCGAACCATTATGTAATATATTTATTACCAGTTATATTTTCAGCCTGGAATGACATACTTGTTGTATTAACTATTGAATTGTCTTGACAGTTATACGTTATATTGATTGTCAATATTGCCAGGTTTATAATACCAATTTATATTTCTTTCTCGGTGAGAGAGTATGGGTGTGTGAATGTGAAAGTGTGATTTCTTTGTTTTTCAAACATCTCTATATTTCTTATCTTATTGCTAAATAAATTTTCTTTTTATTTATTCTACGATTTATCATTTTCTCTACTCCTACACAAAATCCAAAAAGAACTTCATTACAATCTCATTCACATATTATCGTTTTCCAATACATGTCCACAACAATAGTTTCAGGTCTCCCATCCAACAATACCCCATTGTCTTTAGACCCCCAAACATTCAATACCCTTTGTTCCTCCACAATAATAGATTCATTCAATACCCTTTATTCCTCCACAATAATAGATTCATTCAATACCGTTTGTTCCTCCACAACAATAGATTCATTGTCTAACTTTAAACAATAGCCATTGTGTTTAGGGGTCCAACAGACGGTCATACTACTTGCGAAGCCCTCAGAGGCTCCTGGATTTTACAGATTTTATAGGACTTGAAATATGTTTCCTATCTAAGTCATTTGTAATATTTTCTATCATATTTAATAAAGTGAAATCAGTAAAATAATGCAAAGTTTAGGGTTTTTGGAAAACTAAGTTCTCCCAATAAAGTAATTCATGTAATCAAAAGATTTTGTCATTTATTTCTCCGGGAGTGGAGGAAATTATTGCTTATTTTATCCAGGGCCGTAAATTACATGGAGGCGGAGGAGGCAGCTGCCTCCTCCAACTTTTGAGCCAAAAAAAAATTAAAATTTAAAGTTCATTAGAATTTGTTGTTTCCAATAACTAAGAACATGATACCTCCCTTAAAAAGCATTCCAAATCTTTCTTTTAGAATGAGTTAGTCAAGTAACATCTTAGAAGGCCCTAGAATCAAGGATTTTGCACGAAACGTGTTCAGTGTGCACAAAATGTGCTCAGCGTCTGGGGGCCTGGGCGGCCCCCAGACCCCCACCTAATTTCCTGCCTCCTCCAAATTGAAGGTTAATTTACGGCCCTGTTATCGTTTAGTACATTTTTCTAAACAAGACACAACGATTTACTGTAAATTTGAAAAATTTTAGGGGGGGGGGGTCTGAATATACTAATTCACATTCAAATCAGGAATTGCCTGCAGTACACATTATTATGAAACAGTACATTTAGGGATATTTTAATGACGAAAGGATGGTTAGAAAATTAAAAGAAAAATTTTCAAAACCAGGTATTCTCAAAAACACAATATATATATATATATATATATATATATATATATATATATATATATAGTTTTTGTAATCGTTGGAATTTTTGTCTCAAAATGCTAAAAAAACCACATTAGGGAGGGGGGGGGTTATTGCTATTTTGTCTTTTTCCAAAACTCCACATTTATCATGCTTATTTAGCCTGTAGCACATTTTCACATCCCCTACAAGGCGACCATGTCCACAGCAAAACTCCTAGATTGATTGATTGTATATTGTTTAACGTCGCTCTCGAGAATATTACACTCATATGGAGAAGTAATCACTGCCGGTGAAGGGCTGCAAAATGTAGGCCTATGTTCGGCGCTTATGGCCTTTGAGCAGGAAGGGGGGTCTTTATCGTGTCACACCTACTGTGACACGGGACCTTGGGTTTTGAGGTCTCATCCGAAGGATCGTCCCACTTAGTCGTCTCTTACGACAGGCAAGGGAGTACTAGACCTATTCTAAACTCGGACCCCCTCGAGATCAAAGCTCCTAGAAGCTGTGTGTAAAGGCAAATAACACACACCTTGGGACACGGAGAATCTCCATGGTTTGTCCACTGTGGGAAGTATAAAACTCGTGTCGTGTCTTGTAGGTCAACAACATGAGAGTGTATGGGAGAGCATGTTTGCAATGAGAGCAGTCTCTCTCCCATTTACATTTTCTGATGCGAGGAAGCCTAATGCGTTTTTTATACACCCTCAGCTGTACTGCGCACCAGTAAAGTGTGATGCCCATACGCACTAATTTAAAATAGCTACTTGAGTCTATCGATCACAGAGAGAGAGAGAGAGAGAGAGAGAACTGGGTTTGATAAATTTACAGAAAGACACACATACATAAAAAGGTGCAATCCCCGCTCGGTATGTAACAAATTGCTACAAAGTGCTGCACAAATAGCGATGCTATGCAACAAAAATAAGAAGGAAATAGTTACATAGCGTCGCCGTTCGTTATCACACCTCGTGTCGTATCAAACAGATCTGCCTAGGAGCAGGCAAATAGAATCAGGGGGCGGGGTTATACCCCACATTTATGACTACGATCGTTTCCTGGGTTGTTTTTTTTCTTGAATGAAGATATATCATTAGGTAACCCCCCCCCCTTCCATTTCTGAAGGACATTCCACCATTTATTTCAATTCAAAACAAAATCTATATAGATTTAAAATAAAAATGAAAAAAAAAGTTTGGATTAGAAACGTTTTGGAAATATTTTACCCCATATTCACCGTAATGTTTTTCTTGCTTCTACTCCCGATTCGATGTTCAAAATTGGTCGGCTTTTATCAGATTTCTCCACGGTAACGTAATGCATCACAATAAACGTGTTAAAATTCCAAATTTTCAACAAAAAGCGCTGTAGTTTCACCATTCAGCTGCGAAAGTAATGCGACAATAACGTCATAGGCGATTTGTTAGAAGCATTTTCCTAAATAAACTCTCAACTCCTATAAGGGCCTCAACTTACACCTGGATCCTGACTTGTAACTACCACGGATCCCGACTTTTAACTACCCCGGATCCTGACTTGTAACTACCCCGGATCCTGACTTTTAACCACCCCGGATCCTGACTTGTAACTACCACGGATCCTGACTTATAACTACCCCAGGTCCTGACTTGTAACTACTCCGGATCCTGACATTTAACTATCCCGGATCCTGACTTTTAACTACCCCGGGTCCTGACTTGCAACTACCCCGGATCCTGACTTGTAACTACCCTGGGTCCTGACTTTTAACTACCCCGTCCTGACTTTTAACTACCGCGGGTCCTGACTTGTAACTACCCCGGGTCCTGACTTTTAACTACCCCGGGTCCTGACGTTTAACTACCGCGGGTCATTACTTTTAACTACCCCAGATCCTGACTTGGAACTACCCTTGGTCCTGACTTTTAACTACCCCGTCCTGATATTTAACTACCCCGGGTCCTGACTTTCAAGTACCGCGGATCCTGACTTTTAACTACCCCGGATCCTGACTTTTAACTACCTATAAATACTTACACAACACTTTGATTAACCATGGCCTTTCTGTTGTTTTAACGGTGCATCTTTATAATTCTCACGTAAAAGATTTATTTCCTATGGTGATCCACCCTATTTCACGGAGTTTTATTTTTTTTTTGGGGGGGGGGGAATCTGGAGAAACAGATCTGCACTACCCAAGGATTAACCATGGTTTTCGTATACACTTTAAAAGAAAATTCTAAGCAACAGATGTTTGTAAAACACATATGTCCCCCATGGTGCAAAATTGAAAAAGGGTGATACATACATATTCAATTGATAGTATTATCTTAAATTCAAAATACTGTGTAGACAATATCTTCCTAGATGTATGTTAACAGTGCATTGACCATGTGACCTAAAACTCAATAGGGTTCATCTACTCCTTATGTTGTACCGCTGTCCCAAGTTTAGTGTCAATCACGCATATCATTCTTAAAATATAGGAGATAATATATTAAAATGTCCAGTTCAATCCCGGGCCTTTGACCTTGTGATCTCAAAATCAATAGGGGTAATCTTCTCCTGAAGATGTACCAGTATACTAAGTTTGATGTCTGTCAAGCAAAGGGTTCTCAAGATATTAAGTGGTCAGTATATTACTGTGTCCAGTTTCACCATGTGACCTCAAAATCAATACAGGTCACCTTCTCCTGAAGATATACCAGTGTACTAAATCTGATGTCTGTCAATCAAAGGATTCTCCAGAAATTGAGCTGACAGTATATTCCTATGTCCAGTTTGACCCTTAACCTTTGACCGCATGGCCTCAAAATCAAATAGGGTCGTCTTCTCCTGAAGATGTACCAGTGTACCAGGTTTAATGTCTGTCAAGCAAAGGCTTCTCAAGATATTGAGCGGACAATATATTCCTAAACTATTTATGAAATAAAACGCAAACACGCAATATAGGATAAGCTCGCATGCGCGAGTGCAACAGAAGTTTAATCCTACACGTGTAAATGTACATAGATATCTGGAGGTTCATTGTTCCACTCAACTCAACCTACAACAGAAAACAGAGTATTAATACAAAGACATGTAACGTATTTCATGTCATTTCCTCACTAGAGGGCGCCTGATACACGCTTCACTCACACTTCAAACATACACAGGTAATTTACCTATTGTTTATCTGTACACAGGTAAGCTTTCTATTTACAGGGAATGGATGATATGTAAGTGAAAGCTTGAGTGACGAGCCCTCTGGTACATGTAAGACAATTATTTCAATAAGCAATGTAATCTGATTCACTGATAACAAAAATAATAGGTGGCGTGTGGATTCAAATTGTGGAATTTTAAAGCAATTTTTGTGTGCCATTAAAATGACAGGAACACTTCAATCCCGGATATATGGTTTCCAATCATTTTTTATAAGCTTTATGTTTACATTTCCGAAATCAAAGTCGCATATCATTTCACCCCCCCCCCCTCAACCCCCAAGTGAGAATCCTAGATAGAATAAATCCCTAGTGCCCCTTGCTTATCGTAAGAGGTGATTAAATGAAGCGGTCATTCGGATATGACCGGAAAAACTGAGGCCCCGTGTCACAGCAAAGATCCCTCCCTTGTCAAAGGCCATAAGCTCCGAGCATAGGCCCAAATTCTGCAGCCCTTTGTCGGCAATGGTAATATTTCTATACTATACGCTTGAAAAATTCTCTCGAGGGACGCCTACACAATATACCCCCCCCCCCTCCCCCTACACAACCAAAACTAGGTGAAAGGTGAAGACAATGAACAGTGATCAATCTCATAACTACTATACAAGCAATATAAAATTGAAAATAGAGAGATGTGAAAACACGGATCCCTGGGTATACCTGAGATGGAATCAGGTACCTAGGAGGAGTAAGCATCCCCTGTTGACCGGTCACACCCGCCGTCAGCCTCATATCCCGGAGTTATACGTAGTCAAAATTAGTGCGCCAAGAACGGCCTAACAACCGGTATAAAACAAGTCAGACAGCATTTAATCCAATGTATTATAGCTCTACACATGCGAAAATCTCCTAAAGTCTGTAAAATTCTGATTAGCGTGTTCAGTTTATTGTCAGTATACACAAAAGTTTGTAAAATTCTCCCGAGCGTGTTAAGTTTAATGTCAGTATACACAAAAGTCTAAATTTCTTCTTGCCGTGTTAAGTTCATTGTCAGTATACAGAAAAGTTTATAAAATTCTGCTTAATATATAGGTAGTGATTGTTCCTTAACTAAGCGCTCAATGGGACTTTGTTTATTTCTGTGAAAGTCACACGTCACTCACATACATGTAAGTTTGTTTGGAATTTTACACTGGATAATAGCGAGAAGAAATTTACAACGTCGCGCCAGCATAGTCTTTGGCACGATAAACAACCCTCAACGCAAACCAGTCTTTGTCACATAAACAACCCTCAATGCAAACTAGTCTTTGGCACGATAAACAACCCTCAATGCAAACCAGTCTTTGGCACGATAAACAACCCTCAATGCAAACTAGTCTTTGGCACGATAAACAACCCTCAATGCAAACTAGTCTTTGGCACGATAAACAACCCTCAATGTAAACTAGTCTTTGTCACGATAAACAACCCTCAATGCAAACCAGTCTTTGTCACGATAAACAACCCTCAATGCAAACTAGTCTTTGGCACGATAAACAACCCTCAATGTAAACTAGTCTTTGGCACGATAAACAACCCTCAATGCAAACTAGTCTTTGGCACGATAAACAACCCTCAACGCAAACCAGTCTTTGTCACATAAACAACCCTCAATGCAAACTAGTCTTTGGCACGATAAACAACCCTCAATGCAAACCAGTCTTTGGCACGATAAACAACCCTCAATGCAAACTAGTCTTTGGCACGATAAACAACCCTCAATGCAAACTAGTCTTTGGCACGATAAACAACCCTCAATGTAAACTAGTCTTTGTCACGATAAACAACCCTCAATGCAAACCAGTCTTTGTCACGATAAACAACCCTCAATGCAAACTAGTCTTTGGCACGATAAACAACCCTCAATGTAAACTAGTCTTTGTCACGATAAACAACCCTCAATGCAAACTAGTCTTTGGCACGATAAACAACCCTCAATGCAAACTAGTCTTTGGCACGATAAACAACCCTCAATGTAAACTAGTCTTTGGCACGATAAACAACCCTCAATGCAAACTAGTCTTTGGCACGATAAACAACCCCCAATGCAAACTAGTCTTTGGCACGATAAACAACCCTCAATGCAAACTAGTCTTTGGCACGGTAAAAAAAAAACCCTCAATGTTACGTCCATAAGTACTTCACCTAAATCAGGTGTTGTCCCTATATAAAACTGTCCAAACTGAGACAGTAGTAATGATTACTATATGACACCCCCCCCCCCCACAGAGGAACAATTGATATTGCGAAGTATTTTTCTACACGGACTATAATGAAGGTATTTATACATACATTGAAACAATTCTATCTTCTGACGTCAATGTTGGCATCGCTACCCAGTATGATCTAGGTCAAAACAAACTTTAAAACTCTATTTAAATAGATATTGTATACAGGCTGACGCACCGCACAAATATTTAATCACAGGACTAGACGGAAGGTCGATATAACAGGGAGGCCATGTTGGATTTTCAGGTGAGACAAACTTAATATCCATATTTGTGTGATTAATAAGATAGATCTGCTCATTTTTAAAATAATTTCACATAACTCTGAAGAGGGTGGGGTGGGGTGGGGGTGGGGGTGGGGTGGGGTTTATTCAAAATGTATAGACGTCTCTGATATAAATAATGGCAGTTTATACAACATACTGTGATTTTAGCTGGTCATGTGTTTCAATAAGTCAAACTCTTTAATTAAGATTCCCTAATTTAATTAACAGTGAACTCCTCATGTGACCCCGGACATCAGAAATGGACCCGTTCCGCAGAGCCCAGATTATCCTATTGTGTGACCTCTGTAAAACTGCCCACCTACAGAGTCACTGTGAACGTTGTGATATAAATCTATGCCAGACCTGTGTTGGGAAGCACCTCTCGGATTCGTCTATAAGACACAAAGTCGTGCTCTATAAATACAGAAAATCTCTTAACTACTCAACATGTCCAGACCACGCCGGCGAACTCTGTAAAAATTACTGTGAGAAATGTGACATTCCTGTCTGTTCTACCTGCGTCTCCTCAAGTAAACATGAAGGGCACGATATATCAGATATTCTGGAAAAACTCAACGCTAAAACAGAAAGTTTACAGAAAGATCTGGACGAACTCGAGACCAGAATTTACCCGCGATATGAAGAAATGGCGTCCGGTGTGCAAACTGAAAAAGCCGAGTTAGAAGCGAATTACGAGAAACTGACGACAGATGCCGATCAACATGGAGAAGCCTTACACCGGGAGATCACCGCCATTGTCAACCAGCGGAAATCCGACATTCAGGAGATGAAAATCAAACACCTATCTACCCTGAATAAAAATACAGAAGAAATCACACAGAAAATGGCGGAACTCAAACAGATCATGTCCGACTTGAAATCAATGCTAAAATCAAATGACGTTTCCTTAACCTCTACTTACAAATCTAGGAATTCCGAATTTAGAACATTACCGCCTAAAGTCCGAGTTACAGTACCCAGTTTGTCTGCTCCGAAAATAAACAAAGATCAGCTCAATGAAATGTTTGGTTCTCTGCCGCCATTATCCATTAACACAGAACATGGCGACACAATCAAGTCAGCAGAAGCTGTATCGTCTCCTCCAGTCAAGCCACTGCTTGATGAGCCGCGCGTCACCGCCACCATAGACACTGGGTATAACAGACTATTCAGTGTTAGCTGTCTGAGTGAAGATCAAGTCTGGACATGCGGGAATAACAACACCATGAAGCTGCTCAACCTCCAGAGTGAACTACTGACATCAATACAAACCAAGTCAGGGTACGTACCGCGGGACATAGCAGTGACACGGGACGGAGATCTTGTTTATACTGACTATGATGATAACACTATAAACTTAATTAAGAATAAACAGATACAGACCGTGATCACACTACAGGGGTGGAGACCTCGCTTTGTCTGCAGTACCGCGGGTAACGACCTCCTGGTTACCATGGACAGTGATGATTACAAACAATCCAAAGTCGTGCGTTACTCCGGCTCCACAGAGAAACAAAGCATTCAGTTTGATGATCAGGGTCGTCCTCTCTATAAATCTGATGGTTACTATAAATACCTCAGTGAGAACAAGAACCTGGATATCTGTGTGGCTGACTGTGGAGCTAGAGCAGTAGTGGTGGTCAATCAGTCAGGAAAACTCCGATTTAGATACACTGGTCATCCCTCTTATACCAAGCAATCATTTAATCCAGTCGGCATCACTACAGACAGCCAGAGTCACATCCTGACAGCAGACAGTCACAATCACCGTATCGACATCCTAGATCAGGACGGACAGTTCCTCCGTTACATTCACTGTTATTTATACACTCCATGGGGTTTATGTGTGGACATCAAAGACAACCTCTTTGTGGCTGAGTATCACACTGCTAAAGTGAAGAAAATCCAATATCTATAAACAGTGTTAATTACACAGCTCTACAGTGTTAATTACATCTACCAACACAGTGTTAATTACACAGCTCTACACAGTGTTAATTACATGTCTGAAACATGTTCATTACATATCTTTACAGTGTGTTAATTACAACATCATGTTAATTGCATCACTTGTTAATTACAACCCTGTGTTAATTACAGCCCTGTGTTAATTACAGCCCCTTGTTTGTGATGTGTAATTAACATGTACTTCTGCTAGCAAGTTTACTGAAAATAAGGCATTCACTGGTGTTTAGTAAAACCTGTATTGTGTTTAGTAAAACAACATTAATCTTAGTATACTAATTACTGATCCAAATGTGTTACTAGTTAATTATCTATTTATTTACGATCTTTTGTGGACTGATTTGACTGTGTTACTAGTTATCTATATACAATCTTTTGTGGACTAATTTGACTGTGTTACTAGTTATCTATCTACAATCTTTGGTGGACTAATTTGACTGTGTTACTAGTTATCTATATACAATCTTTTGTGGACTAATTTGACTGTGTTACTAGTTATCTATATACAATCTTTTGTGGACTAATTTGACTGTGTTACTAGTTATCTATATACAATCTTTTGTGGACTGATTTGACTGTGTTACTAGTTATCTATATACAGTCTTTTGTGGACTAATTTGACTGTGTTACTAGTTATCTATATACAATCTTTTGTGGACTAATTTGACTGTGTTACTAGTTATCTATCTACAATCTTTTGTGGACTAATTTGACTATGTTACTAGTTATCTATATACAATCTTTTGTGGACTAATTTGACTGTGTTACTAGTTATTTATATACAATCTTTGGTGGACTAATTTGACTGTGTTACTAGTTATCTATATACAATCTTTTGAGGACTAATTTGACTGTGTTACTACTTATCTCTATCTTATCAAATCTTTTAAAGAAACATGAATAATTGTGAAGTACTTAGAGTTTTTATTTTGTTAGTATTTTGTGTGTAGCCATGAATTATAGTACATCCACAACACTTACATATTATTTGGATGTCCTTGTTTTAGTGTGATAAACTACTAATTGAACATTTTTCTTTTTGTTAATTATGTATTTCAATATGATTGTGTTATAATTTTCAATGTATATATTAGATAAACATGATACAGAGTTCAGTCTTACATTATTACTGAGTACTTACTTAGATTTGTAGTACTGTAACAGAGAGTGACCCCAAACGTCCAGTCTTCATCACATATCTTCAGATTCAAGGTCACAGTCTTCTGTTGACCATCAATAACATCACGACACTCCACAGTCCTACAAAATCAACACAGACAAAGTGTATTCATATCAAACCGAACTGTTTGTAATTCAGAACTAGAGTCCAGTCTATTACATTGTGTATTTAGTTTGATTTAGAATTGAATCCAAGACCCCTATACAACTAGTCAAGTGTTGTAATCACTGAGCTACCATGACCAGTCTATCGAGACCCTTGTATTACTAGACAGGTGCTCTAACTGACCTATCATGACCAGTCTATCGAGACCCTTGTATTACTAGACAGGTGCTCTAACTGACCTATCATGACCAGTCTATCGAGACCCGTGTATTACTAGACAGGTGTTGTAACCACCGAGTCATCATGACCAGTTTATCGAGACCCTTGTATTACTAGACAGGTGCTCTAACTGAGCTATCCATGAAGCGGATTTCCATATGATCCATGAATATCGGTCTGGATAGCTCAGTGGTTAGAACACCTGAATAGTAACAGGTGTTTCAGATAAACTGGTCATGGTGGCTCAGTGGTTAGAACACCTGACTAGTAACACAGGGGTCTCAGATAAACTGGTTTGATTTAGAACTGAATCCAAGACCCCTATACAACTAGTCAGGTGTTGTAATCACTGAGCTACCATGACCAGTCTATCGAGACCCTTGTATTACTAGACAGGTGCTCTAACTGACCTATCATGACCAGTCTATCGAGACCCTTGTATTACTAGACAGGTGCTCTAACTGAGCTATCATGACCAGTCTATCGAGACCCTTGTATTACTAAACAGGTGCTCTAACTGAGCTATCCATGAAGCGGATTTCCATATGATCCATGAATATCGGTCTGGATAGCTCAGTGGTTAGAACACCTGACTAGTAACACAGGGGTCTCAGATAAACTGGTCATGGTGGCTCAGTGGTAGATTGTTCACTATATAACTGAGAGGATGGAAGTTTGAGATGCCTTCATGCCACGTCAAACCAAAGATGCAAAACCTAAGATGTAAACATTGGTAGTCAAACACGCCGCACTTAGAAGTGAGGCTATGTAACAGATAATGTTCCATATGTCACAGAGGTCCTGTGTCGCAGCAGACGTTCCATACGTCACAGAGGTCCTGTGTCACAGCAGACGTTGAATACGTCACAGAGGTCCTGTGTCACAGCAGACGTTCCATACGTCACAGAGGTCCTGTGTCACAGCAGACGTTGAATACGTCACAGAGGTCCTGTGTCACAGCAGACGTTCCATATGTCACAGAGGTCCTGTGTCGCAGCAGACGTTCCATACGTCACAGAGGTCCTGTGTCACAGCAGACATTGAATACCTCACAGAGGTCCTGTGTCACAGCAGACGTTCGATGTGTCATAGAGGTCATGTGTCGCAGCAGACGTTCCATATGTCACAGAGGTCCTGTGTCACAGCAGACGTTCCATACGTCACAGAGGTCCTGTGTCGCAGCAGACGTTGGATACGTCACAGAGGTCCTGTGTCACAGCAGACGTTGAATACGTCACAGAGGTCCTGTGTCACAGCAGACGTTGAATATGTCACAGAGGTCCTGTGTCGCAGCAGACGTTGAATACGTCACAGAGGTCCTGTGTCACAGCAGACGTTCGATATGTCACAGAGGTCCTGTGTCACAGCAGACGTTCGATATGTCACAGAGGTCCTGTGTTGCAGCAGACGTTCGATATGTCACAGAGGTCCTGTGTCGCAGCAGACGTTCTATATGTCACAGAGGTCCTGTGTCGCAGCAGATGTTCGTACGTTAAATAAACCTCACTGCTATGACACTGGGCGCTAAGCATTTTGTGTACTTCACCTACCGATGGTGACATTTCAATACGAGACAAAAGATTCTGAAAGGGATTTACCACAGTATTTACTAGTTATTCTGTATGATTTATATAGACAAACCCCCGACATGTACCACAGTATTTACTAGTTATTCTGTATGATTTATATAGACAAACCCCCGACATGTACCACAGTATTTACTACTTATTCTGTATGATTTATATAGACAAAACCCCGACATGTACCACAGTATTTACTAGTTATTATGTATGATTTATATAGACAAAACCCCGACATGTACCACAGTATTCACTAGTTATTATGTATGATTTATATAGACAAAACCCCGACATGTACCACAGTATTCACTAGTTATTATGTATGATTTATATAGACAAACCCCTGACATGTACCACAGTATTTACTAGTTATTCCGTATGGATATGCTACACTTGGTTTATTTTTCTATTTTCTAATGATGAATTATCTTGAACAATTAGCACTTTTACTTGGTTGTGAGATGGCTTCCAGATCACTCTGTTGTTAGAACACCTGACTAGAGATTCTGGGACCCTGGGGTCAAATTTCAATCTGTTCCATTGCTTTCTCTGAACGTAGGATATAAGCCTGTCTACAAATATGCATGGACCATTGAGCTGTGCTACAGTCTATACGAGACAAATGTCCCCGCTTGTGGGGCACAGAAACACACATCTGTCACTTATCAAAGTAACATAATTGACTCATACTGCCTCCACTATGCTGGGGCTTGGTCAGATAGTCAGAATATACTTTAACTGTATGCTAATGTCCCACTGACTAACCTCATGTTTCCCTGGATCTGGGAGAACTTGAAATTTCTGTACAACCAATCACTTCACACCAAATTCTACAAACAGACGAAGGATGTGTCAAAAAATTTACACATAATGCAGAAAGTTAATCAAATGATTATGCTGAATCATTGGTAGCTTGGTGATAAAGATTTTAATAAACTTTAATCTGCACCATGTCAGGAAACTGCCATATGAATTTTCACTTTTCTGGCTATTGAGAACAAGAGGCCCACAGGCCTTATCGGTCACCTGGATACTAGTGGGAAAAGTATCACTACTTCCATGGGCTATGAAATCTAGAAAAAAATTCCTGTTCTGAATATCTAAGCTAAATTCTAATGTTCAGCAATAGTATACAATAAGATGTGTTCTTAAAACTTCACTGCCCTCAAAAGTGCATACACTGAAGAAAGGTTTTAAATAATAGGTGTGTTAATATTAAAACATAAAAATATATGACTACTTTGGACTCATCCTAACATCATAACCCTGGGTTGTGAATTTCACCATTTTTTGTACATCCTTTTCTGCTATTCCTAAGTATGCATTTAGATTTTATACAGTATCAGCAAACTTATACATAAATATTATATACCAAGTTTGGCCTCAAAACCCTTACTCTGGGGAAAATCAAATTTACAATTTTCGTAAAAGACTACCAGCTCCACCCATTTAGTTTCAATTTCGTACCAAAAGCACTAAATTAAATGTTTTTTTTAAGTGTTTTACACTTAAAAACTATATAACAACTATATAACAAGTTTAACCCGCCCTGGAGTCAGAAACCCTACCCCGGGGATCATGAAATTTATAATTTTGGTAGAGGTCTTCCTGCTCTATATCACTATGCATTTAGTTGTTCTTAAAGCCCAGTACCTAAGTACTTCGTTGAAAATACGGATGCATCTGGTGCATCAAAATTGGTACCGTATAAGTTTTACACATGTGTGTGGCTCTTGAGAAGAATATTTTTTAAAATTAGTCATTTTGGGGCAGTTTTTGCCCTGTCCCTAAAGCACCAGGGGTGCAGGAATCCTGAAATTTACAAATTATGTTCCCTTTGTTCCAAATATGTTTCATACCAAATTTGAAAAGAATTGGAATGATATTAATCAAGAAGTTAAAAATGTCTATTGTTCACACACTTAATAACTGACCATTTTGGCCCCACCCTGATACTTAAAACTCCTAAACCTGGGGTTAACAAATTTACAATTTTGGTAAAGGACTACTTGTTACTTCTAAATATCTTTTTACTTTCAATTTATTATCAATAGCATAAATGAAGATGCAATTTAAGTGTTTTACACATAAACACTATGAAACAAGTTTTGCCCCGCCCCTAGGGCCCCAGGGGTGCTGGAGCCCTGAAATTTACAATTTATGTCCACCTTGTCCCTATGATGCTTTATACTATATTTGAAAAGAATTGGACTGGTAGTTATTAAGAAGTTAAAAATGTTCAATTGTTCACGCACGACGGACGGACACCAGTTGCAATACTCTGGTCAACTGAGTAACCTATAAAGGTTTTTGAAGATTTTTTCTATAAATTTGCATATAAAAATTTGCTTCCCTATTGTGGCCCCACCCATCCCCTAGGGCCATTATTTGAATAAACTTCAATCTGCTCTATGTCAGGAAGCTTCGGATCCATATAAATTTGAGCTTTTCTGGCTCAGTGGCTATTGAGAAGATTTGTAAATGACCAAACCCTATTTTTGCATTTTTGTAACCATCTCCTTTTAATGGGGACATGGCCCTTTATTTGAACAAACTAGAATCCCATTTGCCCAAGGATGATTTGTGTTAGGTTTGGATTAAATCTGCTGAGTGGTTCTGGATATTATGAAAATGATGAAAAGTTTACAACGACAGTGACAATGACAGACAATGGGGAGTTTTGATCCGAAACGCCCACTTGAGCCTCTGACTCAGACAGGTGAGCTAAAATACATCGGTAGATATTTTGGAGAAACACGAATGCCCCTGCTCCATGACCAGTTCATGGTGGAGACAAAATATGGCACATTGTACATAATGCCATTAACAAACCTGATATTTTTACAGAGTCTCAGGAAAAGAACCCTCATCAATCAGCCTTACATCTCTGGTGACCGCTACTCTACAATATGTCACAGTCTCAGGACAATTCCTCGTCAATCAGCCAGACTCTTCCAGTGACCAATACCCTGTAAAATTTATTCGTACATTAATCACAAATTGACTAAGTAACACCACTATATTATGCTTAAAGGGGCATACACATGATTTGGACTAAACATTTCTAATCTTATTTTGTCATTTGTAATATTTATTATGTTTAACTGGGGTATTTCTAATGGTCAGTAAAACTTTGGATGATCAGTTTTTGAGTTTTAAATGAGATACAGCACTCTCAATTCTTAGTTATGTAAACAGGACCTGTGTGATGTTTTTTCAAGTTTGTTACAGTTTAAATTTTAATTTACTTCACAAAAGAATTGCATTAGATGAACTTTTAATGTAAGATTCATGTAAACATCCATATTTGCTGAATCTGTATGTCTGAAGTATGTATAAAGCTTTAATCACCGAACAACAAAGTGTAGGTGTCAGAGAACTTTTATGTTTAAAGTTTCTTTTCCAACAAGTTTCAGATTTCAAAAAAGCCTCCATCACCTATTTCATGCCCAATAGAAATGAAAACAAAATGCCTCCCTCCCTCATCTGGTTTTGAGAAAATTGGCCTGAGAACCAGATAATTAATTTCAAGTGCCCTAAATGTTGATCCCCTATTGTGACCCCACCCTACCAACTTTAGAATGATTGTATATCATATATTGTCCTACTGTTTTGTTTTTTGTTTTTGAGAAAAGATTTTCAAAGATTTCCCCATATATCCCTATGTAAAACAGTGCTTCTTGTAAAGATTCGAAAACGACTCAATCCTATTTTTGCCATTTCTTTGTTATCTCCCTTGGAATGGGTTGAAGCCCTATAATTGAACAATCATGGATCCCTTCATCCAAGTATGGTCTGTTCTAAGTTGAAATTGGGTCCTGTGGTTCTAGAGAAGGGTTCAGGAATCCTGAAATTTACAAATGATGTCCCCCTTGTCCAAAAGATGCTTGGAATGAAATTTGAGAAGAATTGGAATGGTAGTTATCAAGAAGTTAAAAATATTCGATTATTAACACACGACAAAGGACACAGACCAATTATTATAGGTCACCTGAGTAAACAAGAAATACGTATAGTTTACAGAAAAAGGGGTGGATGGGAAGGAGAGATAATAAATTTCACATCAGCTTATACCGGATTTATCAAAACTATATAGCTTAAGTTTAGTGAAAAGGAAGAATTTTACCCGCTCTATTTGGAAGACTATTTCCAGAAATGAATCAGATGGTAAGACAACCTCTTTCTGCTTGTAGGAGGAAGGAAGTGTTCCTGTGGTCAGGCTGTCATCATCTCTTGAGACCCAGGAAGCTGAAAAAACAAAGTGTCAATAAGTTCTGGAATGACCAGGAATCATTAACCTTTGACCCCATATTGAGGCCTCATCCTACTCACAATGTGAACAAACTTGAATCTACTCTATGTCAGGAAACGTTCATGCATATTTCAACTTATTTGCCTCAAATTTTCTTAAGAATAAGATTTTTAGACGACCCCACCCCAGTTTTGCCTTTTCTTGATTATTTCACCTTCAAGTGGACATGTTTCTTGGTTTGATCTTAAATCCAGGCAAAGAGGCTTTGTGACAAGTTTGGTTGAAACTGACTCAGTGGTTTTGGAGAAGATGAAAAAAATTACGGATGGTCAGACAGACGTATGATTGATAAAATGTGATCAGAAAATTTCACCTGAGCCTTTGGCTCAGGTGAACAAAAACCAATTTGGTCCCACTCTGTTACCAAAACATATCTCCCCAGAATCATGAATTTTGTAACTAAATGTGAGGCTGTAATGAAGATTTCGTTTAAATCAGTAAATTTTTGGTTGATTTTGCCCCCCCCCCCCCCTTAGGAGGTCACAAGTCCTGAAATTTAGAATTTGTGTCCCTCTTGTTCCCAAGATGCTTCAAATCCAGTTTGAAAAGAATTGAAAGTCAGTTATCAAGAAGAGGTTAAAATGGTCAATTGTTAACAGTCGAAAGACGACATTCAACTACGGACACAGACGATGCATCCCCTGTCGACGGTCACACCCGCCGTGAGTCCTATATCCTGATCAGGCAAACAGAGTTATCCATAGTCAAAATCAGTGTGCCAAGAAGGGCCTAACAATCGGTATGAAACACGTCAGACAGCATTAGACCCAAATGATAGGTTGTAATAATAATTACAAACATGATTTATTTAGTCTGAGGGAGATAACTGTAGGAGTTGTAACAATATGAGAAAATCGAATACTTCTCCGACTCTTCTTTCAGTATGTCTATCAAAGTGTTCAGCCTCAACCAGCAGGTAATGATGAACTGAGAACAATTCTTCTATCCTATGACACTTCTACTCTCCACCAGCAGGTAATGATGAACTGAGAACAACTCTTCTATCCTCCGACACTCCTACTCTCCACCAACAGGTAATGATGAACTGAGAACAATTCTTCTATCCTCCGACACTCTTACTCTCCATCAGCAGGTAATGATGGCCTGAGAACAATTCTTCTATCCTCCGACATTTCTACTCTCCATATCACACAAGTCACTGCAAAAATTCAACGATACGTTATGGCAAAAACTGATAATTTAATAAATGAGGCTGATATGAGTCAAAGATATTTCCAGCTGGTGAACGTCAAGACCCTTAGGAGAAATGAGTCTTCACATGTCGCCCATGATGAAAGCGATTCAACACCCAACAACCCCCCTTACTCGGGGATGGGTGAGGGTAGACGACATGTACAATAACCCCTGTGCTCAGGGTGGGTGAGTGATGACATGTACAATAACCCCCTGTACTCGTGAGGGTGAGTGATGACATGTATAATAATCCCTGTACTCAGGAGTGGGTGAGTGATGACATGTATAATAATCCCTGTACTCAGGTGTGGGTGAGTGATGACATGTATAATAATCCCTGTACTCAGGAGTGGGTGAGGGATGACATGTATAATAATCCCTGTACTCAGGAGTGGGTGAGTGATGACATGTATAATAATCCCTGTACTCAGGAGTGGGTGAGTGATGACATGTATAATAATCCCTGTACTCGTGAGGGTGAGTGATGACATGTACAACAAGAGGTACTGTGAGCAATGCTCACTAAGAATTCCCCCCGCTTACCCCAATCTCCCAAAGGGTGTTGGTAATGGGTATAAACTACCTCTTTTCTGAGTGTAAAAAACAAATGGCATGACAAACCGAACCATATTGCTACTTCGATGTCCAGTGCGCTTGACCTTTGATCTTTTGACCCCAAAATCAATAGGGAACATCTTCATCCCATGGGTAGTCCATATGTATGATATGGTGACTGTAGGTGGAAAGGATAACGCTTTAGAGCCCGGAAACCATATTGCTACTTCGATGTCCAGTGTGCTTGACCTTTGACCTTTTGACCCCAAAATCGATAGGGAACATCTTCATCCCATGGGTAGTCCATATGTATGATATGGTGATGGTAGGTGGAAAGGATAACGCTTTAGAGCCCGGAAACCATATTGCTACTTCGATGTCCAGTGCGCGTGACCTTTGACCTTTTGACCCCAAAATCGATAGGGAACATCTTCATCCCATGGGTAGTCCATATGTATGATATGGTGACGGTAGGTGGAAAGGATAATGCTTTAGAGTCCGGAAACCATTGCGTCTACAGACGAACGGACGGACGGACAACCCGATTCCAGTATACCCCCCCCCACAACTTGTTGCGGGGGGTATAATAATCCCTTGTACTCAAGGGTGGGTATGATGTTCTTCCAGCCAGCAACACAAACTGTATACTCCTTTGATAAGTATACCTTCTCGAAAATCAAACAAGAGGTACTGTGAGCAACGCTCACTAAGGATACCCCCCGCTTACCCCAATCTCCCAAAGGGTGTTGGTAATAGGTATAAACTACCTCTTTTCTGAGTGTAAAAAACAAATGACATGACAAACCGAACCATATTGCTACTTCGATGTCCAGTGCGCGTGACCTTTGACCTTTTGACGGCAAAATCGATAGGGAACATCTTCATCCCATGGGTAGTCCATATGTATGATATGGTGACTGTAGGTGGAAAGGATAACGCTTTAGAGCCCGGAAACCATATTGCTACTTCGATGTCCAGTGCACTTGACCTTTGACCTTTTGATCCCAAAATTGATAGGGAACATCTTCATCCCATGGGTAGTCCATATGTATGATATGGTGACTGTAGGTGGAAAGGATAACACTTTAGAGCCCAGAAACCATATTGCTACTTCGATGTCCAGTGCACTTGACCTTTGACCTTTTGACCCCAAAATCGATAGGGAACATCTTCATCCCATGGGTAGTCCATATGTATGATATGGTGACTGTAGGTGGAAAGGATAACGCTCTAGAGCCCGGAAACCATATTGCTACTTCGTTGTCCAGTGCACTTGACCTTTGACCTTAAAATCAATAGGGAACATCTTTATCCCATGGGTAATCCATATATATGATATGGTGACGGTAGGTGGAAAAGATATTGCTTTAGAGCCCAGAAACCATTGCGTCTACAGACGGACGAACGGACAGACAGACGGACGGACGGACGGACAGACGGACAACCCGATTCCAGTATACCCCCCCCCCCCCACAACTTGTTGCAGGGGGTATAATTAGTGACAAAGAATAGACAAGGACACTTACTAAATAATAGCACTTTTGTAGTCCTGGGCATTTGGTTTAAGCATTTCGATGCATCACCTGGAATACGGATGTTGTGGGGACTCCTCTGAGAGTGACCTTGAAGTACAGGTGGTAACCACTGACCGGATGACCCAGACAATGATCCTGGTCAAGCGGCAAATTCTTCCTACCAGGCTTCTGAAAAAAACCCACTGTCATTTGTCTGAGAGAATAAAAATGTTAATCAAGAAACACAAACAACTTTCACAGGTCATGCCGGGAAGAACCAAAGCTAACAAGAGACTCATGGGCCACATCGTTCACCTGAGTTACCTTCACCCATATCTAAAGATTTTCCTTATATATATGGATGTAAAACTTTGATCCCTATTGTAGCCCCAAACTAACCCTCATCAACCACGAAAATTTCTGTAGCCATTTCAGGACTAAAGTTCTTCCTTTACTTTTGCATTTTTCTTTAGACACAGCTATGTCATTTTAGAT
Source organism: Ostrea edulis (assembly GCF_947568905.1). NCBI lineage: Eukaryota > Metazoa > Mollusca > Bivalvia > Ostreida > Ostreidae > Ostrea > Ostrea edulis. Next base: position 1,297,365 of record NC_079173.1, on the reverse strand, counting down.
GCAGAACTTTTGCTGTGTGGTTCTCGAATTTCTTCGTTACATGTACTACGCTGAGGTTTCTAATTCTTACTACCAATAACTCCAAAGTGCTCTAACCCTCGTTTTCCCGTCATCTTTATTGCTTTCAAACGCTGCTTTGACCGAGACTGAAAAATATTTATTCAGACTTCCGATCCCGATTATAAAATTTTATTAGATGCCCACTTTTTCTCCACTCGCAAAAATGCAACTTAGTTATAATCTCTAGTCGCAAAATCGATTTTCTGGTCGCAAATGCGACCATTTTACTCGCAACTTCGAGCACTGACATGGCCCTTCATTTCAACAAACTTGAATCCCTTTACCCAAGGATGCTTTGTGCCAAGTTTGGTTGAAATACTGACGAAAATGCATTAGTCCAAGGCCAAATCTTACGTCAACTTTTTAACGACCAATCTCATTTGCATAAATCAGGTCAAACAGTTTGTGTATTGAAAACAGTACCCCCCCCTCCCCCCACTTTTTTCATAACTTTTCTCCCAGGTATTATTCAAAATTAATTTTTTAGACTTAAAATTTTCATCGTTAATCATTATTAGTTCCCTCCTATACAAAAATGTCTGAAAAGTTGATTAATGCGAGTTTTGACCTTTGACCTGATAAAAGACACAAACCTTTGATTTTCATGAAACTTGGCACAAAAACTTCTACAGCCATACTACACATCCCTATGAAGTCACACTGTATTTGTCATCTGAACAGCAGAGTGAAAGCCCTTTGAAGTGATGAGCTGAATCTCCTGAAACACTGAAACAGAGGATGAAATCAGCATCAGACCTACAGTACACCATTTTGAAATGCTCACATATGACATATGCTGCAATAAATTTCTTACCAATTATTTCTATATATTGTATACACATCCCCTTTACCGAAATAGGATAACAAATTTGCTCGATAATGTAAATAGATATTCTTAAGATTTTTTGTAAAAGTTACCCCCAAATATGGTGAAGTTTCTTAAAGAATGTCCAAAATAAACAAGAGGTACTGTGAGCAATGCTCACTAAGAATACCCCCCGCTTACCCCAATCTCCCAAAGGGTGTTGGTAATAGGTATAAACTACCTCTTTTCTGAGTGTAAAAATCAAATGGCATGACAAACCGAACCATATTGATACTTCGATGTCCAGTGCGCGTGACCTTTGACCTTTTGACCCCAAAATCGATAGGGAACATCTTCATCCCATGGGTAGTCCATATGTATGATATGGTGACTGTAGGTGGAAAGGATAACGCTTTAGAGCCCGGAAACCATACTGCTACTTTGATGTCCAGTGCGCTTGACCTTTGACCTTTTGACCCCAAAATCGATAGGGAACATCTTCATCCCATGGGTAGTCCATATGTATGATATGGTGACTGTAGGTGGAAAGGATAACGCTATAGAGCCCGGAAACCATATTGCTACTTCGATGTCCAGTGCGCTTGACCTTTGACCTTTTGACCCCAAAATCGATAGGGAACATCTTCATCTCATGGGTAGTCCATATGTATGATATGGTGACTGTAGGTGGAAAGGATAACGCTTTAGAGCCCGGAAACCATATTGCTACTTCGATGTCCAGTGCGCTTGACCTTTGACCTTTTGACCCCAAAATCGATAGGGAACATCTTCATCCCATGGGTAGTCCATATGTATGATATGGTGACGGTAGGTGGAAAGGATAATGCTTTAGAGTCCGGAAACCATTGCGTCTACAGACGGACGGACGGACGGACAACCCGATTCCAGTATACCCCCCCCCCCACAACTTGTTGCGGGGGGTATAATAATCCCTTGTACTCAAGGGTGGGTATGATGTTCTTCCAGCCAGCAACACAAACTGTATACTCCTTTGATAAGTATACCTTCTCGAAAATCAAACAAGAGGTACTGTGAGCAACGCTCACTAAGGATACCCCCCGCTTACCCCAATCTCCCAAAGGGTGTTGGTAATAGGTATAAACTACCTCTTTTCTGAGTGTAAAAAACAAATGACATGACAAACCGAACCATATTGCTACTTCGATGTCCAGTGCGCGTGACCTTTGACCTTTTGACGGCAAAATCGATAGGGAACATCTTCATCCCATGGGTAGTCCATATATATGATATGGTGACGGTAGGTGGAAAGGATAACGCTTTAGAGCCCGGAAACCATATTGCTACTTCGATGTCCAGTGCGCTTGACCTTTAACCTTTTGACCCCAAAATCGATAGGGAACATCTTTATCCCATGGGTAATCCATATATATGATATGGTGACGGTAGGTGGAAAGGATAACGCTTTAGAGCCCGGAAACCATATTGCTACTTCGATGTCCAGTGCGCTTGACCTTTAACCTTTTGACCCCAAAATCGATAGGGAACATCTTCATCCCATGGGTAGTCCATATATATGATATGGTGACGGTAGGTGGAAAGGATAATGCTTTAGAGTCCGGAAACCATTGCGTCTACAGACGGACGGACGGACAGACGGACGGACGGACGGACAGACAGACGGACAACCTGATTCCAGTATACCCCCCCCCCCACAACTTGTTGCGGGGGGTATAAATATTTAACAGTAGAATTTTACATCAGAAAAAATATTTCCAAATTCTGCATTATATTTGCTGTAAGAAACAACAGCACAAGTCAATGAAAATAGATTAATCTCTCTGTTGTCAGCAGATAAGCAGACAGGACCACAGCAGCCACTATCAGGATGTGGCACTTACTGGTCATGCTGGATTATCCCTGGTCACATTAAAACTGTCATTAGAGATGTGAAAGATGCCATTCTAAAGTTAACCAAACATTAGGCACTATAAATGTGGGTGAGCTAAGAGAATTGAACATATCAATGCCTGAATCTGCCAGAAGCACTACTCTACTCACCAACATGTTTAAGAAAACTATGGCTCCATGGAACAAAGGGAAGGAACTCTGCAAGAAGAAGCTCCCAAGGCAGGGCAAAATTCATCGAGGTAATTATCATGGCCACAAGACTAAGACTGATGTGCAGAGAAATTCTAGTCGACGATCATTTGTCAGGCTGAATTCAAGGGATCATGCCCTGGTCACCAAACCAAGTCTGAACAGCCAGTCCTACCAAACTCCTAACTGCGATGATGAAAGTGGACCATCCTGCATTCTGCGCCCACTTCCCAAATCAAACACCAAAGAGAAGAGAATACTTAGGTGGGCGACGTATAGTGGATGAACAGAAGATGATGGAGATGATTAATCAAACGATACCACTTCATCAGTCTACCACCTGTACCGCTCCGAACATCACTGTGCTGCACTCGACAAAAGCAGGAATTTCATGGAAATACATAAAGTGAAAGAGATCAACACGACCCGTGGCCACCCAGAAAATGTCATCAACATTTCAACAGATGCCCGTTATAACAGTAACATCATGTTCAGCCGCAGGACCCCCGGACAGAATGTCAGTCAAGCCTTTACCTTGGCCAGTGAAACCAACACTGACAGAAAATATATACTTGCCTGTGCTCAGCAAAACAAACTCTGCTGGACAGGTGCATGGCTAAGGGGCAAGGGAATGGAAGTAGATTGTCCAGGCGGACATCCTGAGTGTACTTCCAATCGACCACGGGCAGCACCATTTTCAGAGTATGAGATGGGAAAGGACATTGGCACACTGCTGGCCTTACAAGATGTATTAGTCCGGTATGTTACCACAGACGGCGACGCCCAAGGTGACAAAGGAGTGGACGAAGCCATGCAAGCTCTACATCCCCTATGAAAAGTAGAGCGTCTAGCCGACCCCGTCCATCTTAGGTAGTCACAGTTCCGCGCCAGCAACCCAGCAGTCTATAACGAAGCATGTTCCATACCCAGACCAAAGAACAGAAGAAAGAGCTACAGAGAGTATTTAGCAATGATCTAGAGTCAAGATGTGCTTTGATAGTCAAGGAACTGTTTACCAAATTTGACAGAGATCTGCAGAAAATGAGTGATTTCTTACCTAAAGCGCTGGAGGCCACTGTTCTGTGCTATACTGGAGACTGCTCAATGTGTGCAACATATTCCCTCGTTTGTGATGGAGGACTTGTTTCCAACTGGTGGAACTTCAGTCGTAATCTTGCTGTATATAAAATCACGAGCCTGTAAATGAGTGAAAATGACATTAGGATTGTAACAGAAATCCTTAAAATGAAACTAAGTGTAGAAGCCATCAATGCCATGAAGCTGCTGACTGATACATATGCCAACAAGTCTTACCACCGTAGTGCCAGTTGCAACATGCCCAAGTACATTAAGTTTTCCCGAACAACGGAGGGTCATCTCCACTCCATGATACATTGATGGAACAACTTACCCGGTACATCAACCAGACTGAAATGCGAATCTGCTGGAATACAGTACTCTGAGCATGGGAGTAACAATTAGATAGACTGGACCAGAAGTTCCTGTACAATCAAGCCTATCACAGAAAGGAGAGAGTGAAGAGTAGAAGGAACACACTATTGGCCAGGAAAATGGCAGAGCATCACCAGTACCGGGAAGAACATAGAGGAACTTCAGACTACTGCAAAGGCCAGCTTGACTTTAACTCAGCTTCCGCCCGTGATCACCCATACCACAAGAGGGAATAATTGAGATATCATCGCAGGCCTCGCCAGTGAAGAGAGTGCAGGGTTTGAAATTTACTTTCTTGAGCACTAGACCAGTCGGGCTACTTCAAATAATATTTACTAGACCTGACCTTACATCCACTAGCCCTGACCAACTTTCCAGAGAAAAGAAACCCCGATGGTTTCTCCATTTTTAAGTACTTAATTCAAATGACAAACGTTAAGTTTAAACTAAAACGTACTTAATTGTCTCAAAAACATCTTTAGTCTCGTCATTCAATTTGGTGCTTTTATTTTCAAACTTCCCAACCTACTCCTTTTTTTTTCTCAGAACATCCTTCCTTGAGGACGAGAAGTCTAGACATTCCCGCACATGTGTCAACAACGAAAAATGGCTATTTACGATTTAATTTATTCATTTGATACAGGCAACGAAATTAAGGGGGAATATTCGCTAAATGCGAGTTAAAAATTGAATTTGCGAGTAAAAAATCACAAGTGATCGCAACTTTTTGCGAGTGAAAAAACCCCGATCTTTTTCCCGGATTTCCTTGGTTTATTGGCTGTACTTTGAAGTTTACAATAATATTGTCTTGTGCATAGAAACTCTTTACAGAATGAATATAAAAGTATTGAAAAAGTAAACGTGGATCGAATAAATAACTAAGGCCAAGGTCATCTCAGTCGATGGCCTACTTCATACACACTTCGGATGTCTCAGAGACGTCTGATTTAAATAGCAAGCATATTGATCTCGTCCGTGTCTATATAAAACAACACATGACAGTGTGTCACCGTTTCACGCGGTGTCCTTCTGTACTCTATAGTCAAACACTTCGAGTTCGTGGGGTTTTCTTTTCAACTAGAATTTTTTTAGATGAAATTTCCAAAAGTTTTGAACATATACTTTAAATTGGCGCAAACAGTCTTCAAGATTTCAATCCACATGATGCTGTTAATAGGTGGTAGATCTCTGGACAGCGAGTACGCCGCACAAGTGTACCATATGACCAGCACCATGTATGTTGTCTGATTCATTGAATTTTAAATGAAAGAATTCGCAATCTTATTTTTATTATTGCACTTTAAAGGAGATTTTAAAAGATTTTCCCAAAATTTTGATAAAGAGACATGCTTGTTTTCTTAAATTCATGTAAAACAGTAATCGATTGAAAAATGCTAGTAAAAGCTCAATTTTGCTAGTTGGAAAATAATCCACTAGCTAAAATTTGCTAGTGGTGAAAAAAGTTAATTTCGATCCCTGTGATAGACACTTTCTTATATTCAATTAAAATAAACTGGGTTTTTTTTCAAATGAAAATGAATTCAGTTTATATATATTTATCCGAAATATAACTTTACACCCATTAACAAAGAGTAAATGTCGTAAAACATCACTTCCGACAGCGACTATGTATTCGAACTAAAAATAGAGATTTTGTCATCACGCGGTTCAAAATTGCTCGCAAACTCTTTACAGTTATTTTTTAAAGTTAAAAATAAGATATCTTATGGTTTAAAATAAAGTTTCTTCTTTATTTTTTCAACATGACCAGTCGGACTAGTAAATCGACATTTTACCCGACCGGACCTATCATTTAGTAGACTCGGTCGGTCGGACGTGCCTTAGTGTCAAACCCTGGAGTGACTGATTAAGTTGCTATGAACTCTAATTAGCAATTAATACCTGCTCATTTATAACTACTTCCATGTACTAATAACTTTGTGAGGAGTGACAAATGCCTCTCCCATCTACAGCGGTGTAACATGTTAACAAGAGGCCCAGGGGCCTTATAGGTCACCTGAGTATCATGTAACAACCTTCCAATGTTTGAATTAGGTTTGTGTTTAAATATAAGAATTTTACTTTTGGATGGAAGAAACATTGAATAGCTATGTGGTCAGCCCCGCCTTTGCACCAGAACCCCTGACCCAGGGGCCATAAATTTCAGTTTTGAAAGAAGCATCCTTGATCATCATTATCATACTATTAGTTTGTTTACTTAATACCCAGCAGCAGAGGAGAAGATTTTCAAAGAAATAAAATGCAATTTCACTATATGATCAATAGGGCCCCACCCTAATACCAGAACCCCTGACCCAGGGGCCATGAATTTCACAATTTTGAAAGAGGCATCCTTGCTCATCATAACCATGCTATTGGTTTGTCTACTTAATACCCAAGGACAGAGAAGAAGATTTTCAAAGAAATAATGCATTTTCACTATATGACTTATAGAGCCCCACCCTAGCACCAGAACCCCTGATCCAGGGGCCATGAATTTCACAATTTTTAACAAGAGGTACTGTGAGCAATGCTCACTAAGAATACCCCCCCTCCCCCGCTTACCCCAATCTCCCAAAGGGTGTTGGTAATAGGTATAAAGTACCTCTTTTCTGGGTGTTGCTACTTTGATGTCCAGTGCACATGACCTTTGACCTTTTGACCCTAAAATCGATAGGGATCATCTTCATCCCATGGGTAGTCCATATATATGATATGGTGACTGTAGGTGGAAAGGATAACGCTTTAGAGCCCGGAAACCATATTGCTACTTCAATGTCCAGTGCACTTGACCTTTGACCTTAAAATCGATAGGAAACATCTTCATCCCATGGGTAGCCCATATGTTTGATATGGTGACTGTAGGTGGAAAGGATAACACTTTAGAGCCCGGAAACCATATTTCTATTTCAATGTCCAGTGCGCGTGACCTTTGACCTTTTGACCCTAAAATCGATAGGGATTATCTTCAACCCATGGGTAGTCCATATATATGATATGGTGACTGTAGGTGGAAAGGATAACGCTTTAGAGCCCGGAAACCATATTGCTACTTCAATGTCCAGTGCGCTTGACCTTTGACTTTTGACCCCAAAATCGATAGGGAACATCTTCATCCCATGGGTAGTCTATATATATGATATGGTGACGGTAGGTGGAACAAGAGGTACTGTGAGCAATGCTCACTAAGAATACCCCCCGCTTACCCCAATCTCCCAAAGGGTGTTGGTAATAGGTATAAACTACCTCTTTTCTGAGTGTAAAAAACAAATGGCATGACAAACCGAACCATATTGCTACTTCGATGTCCAGTGCACGTGACCTTTGACCTTTTGACCCCAAAATCGATAGGGAACATCTTCATCCCATGGGTAGTCCATATGTATGATATGGTGACTGTAGGTGGAAAGGATAACGCTTTAGAACCCGGAAACCATATTGCTACTTCGATGTCCAGTGCGCGTGACCTTTGACCTTTTGACCCCAAAATCGATAGGGAACATCTTCATCCCATGGGTAGTCCATATGTATGATATGGTGACTGTAGGTGGAAAGGATAATGCTTTAGAGTCCGGAAACCATTGCGTCTACAGATGGACGGACGGACGGACGGACGGACAACCTGATTCCAGTATACCCCCCCCGCAACTTGTTGCGGGGGGTATAATAATAAGGATAATGCTTTAGAGCCCAGAAACCATTGCGTCTACAGACGGACGGACGGACGGACAGACGAACAACCCGATTCCAGTATACCCCCACAACTTGTTGCGGGGGGTATAAAGAGACATCCTTGCTCATCATTACCATGCTATTAGTTTGTCTACTTAATACCCAGAGACAGAGAAGAAGATTTTCAAAGAATTTCTACACTTTCACTATATGACCAATAGAGCCCCACCCTAACACAAGAACCCCTGCCCCAGGGGCCATGAATTTCACAATTTTGGTAGAGGGCTCAACACTCATTATAATTATGCCCACAGTTTGGCTTCTTGATGTCTTTTAAAATTACACTCATTTTGATGGTTTTTGCCCCACTCCTCAGGCCCCAGGGGGCAGGGACCACGAATTTCACAATTTTTGTTCCCCTCCACCCACAGATGCTATATGCCAAAATTGGTTGAAATTGGTTCAGGGGTTTCAGAGAAGAAGCTGAAAATGTTCAAATGTTAACGCACGACGCAGGACAAAAACAGATAGCAATAGGTCACCTGAATGAATTCAGGTGACCTAATAAATGTGATAAACTTACCAAGATTGTTGTTATCCATATATAGCTCCAGACGACAGGGAAGATAGGGAGGTGGGTGCCCCAGACAGGTGCCCCCGGATTTGCAGGTCTGTCGCTGGTTATTGATACCGAGCTGCTCCAGAGCAATATGCCCTGGTACAACACACAGTGTGTTGTGGCACAAGTGGGATGCAACAATTGATACATCTAACTCATGGTGACGATGATGTAACATGACACTGAGTCTATGCACATGCATCATCTGCCAGCTGTTCTTTATCGGATGCTTGTAGCACACAACACCATACTTGTTGTTGTTGCTTCTAGCCCCCATCCAAATACGACAATGACCATTTAAACCTGGGGCAGAGCTCGAGTGCACCTTCTCCAAATACTTGGCAAAAAAGCTTTGGAATCCATGCTTAGAAAATGAAAGTAAGCCACTGACGAAAATGCATTATTCCAAGGCCAAATCTTACGTCAACCTTTTAACGACCAATCTCATTTGCATAAATCAGGTCAAACAGTTTGTGTATTGAAAACGAATGCTGGACAACTCGCTCCCAAGACAACTCGCCCTCAAGACAACTCGCCCCCTCTTAGGATAACTCGCCCTCTCTCAGGACAAGTCGCCCCTTCTCTTGAGACAACTGGCCCCCAATATCATATATAAATATATTATCACATTTTATTTTTATTTTGTGTGTGTGTGTTATTTACACTTTTAACCCTATAAAGATACACCGTACGTCTTTTTATTTCATACTTTAACACGAATGGTAAATTCTAATAGAATTATACACAAATTCGATTATTGGATTTCAGAAAAGGTTATATTTTTCATAAATCAATTGGCAAGGAAAATTATATTTGCTGATTTTCAGGTAATTGATTAAATTTCTCCAATACTGAGAAAATTTTAGGGGTGTTTTGGGGGGTGCCAGGGGTGATGTGTGTGTGGGGGTTTTTTTGTGGGTTTTTTTTTTTATCGATATAGTATATAGAAGTGTAAAGGTGAAGCATGAATATTCTGATACATGTAATCATCTTTTAATGCGTTTCTCAACTAATTCCCTTTTGAAAAATAATAAAATTCCCATTTCAGAAATTTTATATCGGATTTGCTTTATTGATTCTTTTTACGCGGGGTGATTCTTTTTATGCGGCAATTTCAAAGTGTAAAGAACTCTGATGATGAGTACCTCATAGCGTTTGAAGTAAATTGATAACAGCTTGGGGGAAATCAAACAATTAGATTTAACAACAGATGCAGATTATTGATAATTATACTACGTCAGCTGTAGACCAAGCTAATACTCTCCCTATACCAAACGCTAACTTGTTTCCGTTGAAATTATATATTTTACATGTAAATAAAAGTGATGATGAATTTACTGAACCCAAACACTGGATTTTCACTAAAATCTTTCTTCTTGTGTAAAAAGACACGAAGTTCGGTGTTTATGTGAACACGTCTTATTGTCTGTGATGTATATATATACTATCTATAAGAAATTCATTAATTTTTGCTAAAACACCTCTTGGATTTATACCAAAAATTATAATTGTAAACATGTATGATATACATGACATGAAGGAGCGAGATATCTCAAGAGAGGGGGCGAGTTGTCCCGAAGAGGGGGCGAGTTGTCTTGAGGGCGAGTTGTCCTTATGAGGGGGCGAGTTGTCTTGAGGGCGAGATGTCCCGATACCTTGAAAACAGTACCCCCCCCCCCCACTCCCCCAACTTTTTTCATAACTGTTCTCGCAGGTATTATTAAACATTAATTTTTTAGACTTAAAATTCTAATTGTTAAAGACCCCCCCCCCAAAAAAAATAAACACCATAGGGTTTCTCCACGGATCACTGAATGTGGGTGGAGCTTATCCATGGTCAATGTTATTTACCTGGCCAAGAGATGGGTTGTTGTGTATATTTCTATGATATACACAGGAAATCTCTCAGGTTATTACAAATTATGCTTAGTGTCTTGATTTGTGCAAAAAAAAATTTTTTAATTTTTACCTACGTGCATACCGCATTTCTATTTCTCGTAAACCTTCAAACTTGGTCATATTTATGTATTGCAGATAACAGGTTTAGCCCACTTCTAAACCTTTGCTTTTTAAAACTTCTAATTAAATTGTTATATATCGTATATAAATATTTCCTAAATATAATATTACCCAGCGTTTCCGGGCACTTCCTGGTGTCCTGGGAGTTTGCGGTGTTGTGGGTGTAGTAGGTAAAATATCCATGTTTCGAGAGAATGAAGAAATCCAAGCAGATCTGTGTACATGTACAACCAAATGAAGAATGATCAAGATACCCCTCAATATGGGCCGTCTGTAGGGTTTCTGTGTCTGTAGTGTTTGTGTAATGGTGATATCCCAAACAGCAGCTGACACGAAGTCTACCCCCCCCCCCTCCTCTCTCTCTTTAGGGTTTCTATGGTAGTGTTTGTATAACGAGGGCATCCCAAACAGAAGCTGACACGAAGTCTACACCCCCTCCTCTCCCTCTTTAGGGTTTCTGCATGTGGACATAGTGTTTGTGTAACGATGGTATCCCAAACAGAAGCTGACACATAGCTAGTCTACCCCCTTTCTCTCTCTCTCCCTTACTCTCAATCATTGACTAAAAGAGTAATCATTGTCCTACTTATGCAATACTATTGTCATGCCATATTGTTTCATCTATATTATTGCTACAGTTTTACACATTTCTCTCTCTCTCTCTCTCTCTCTCTCTCTCTCTCTCTCTCTCTCTCTCTTTATAAATTTATATAAAACAGTGATAAATTATAATAGCTCAATAGCTCAATAACTCTCTCTCTCTCTCTCTCTCTTTATAAACATAAAACCTGATAAATTATAAATAGAAATATCTCAATAACTCTCTCTCTCTCTCTCTTTATAAAAATAAAACTATGATAAATTATAAATAGATATATCTCAATAACTTATTTATGCTTGTTTACTATTGTTTGATTTCTGATTGTGTAATTTATAATCCATGTGGTATCTCAAACAGAAGCATTTTTAACTACTGTAACAGTTTTACGCATGGGCAATAATATAACCATTATACATGTTGATGTGCTGCGCCAATAAAGAATTAATTGTTCATGTTTTGATAAATATAAAGCCACAATAAATCATTAATAGAAAATATTCCAATATAACTTATGGTTTTTTTTTTTTTTATTATTATTGTTTGATTTCTGATTGTTTAATCTATAATACATGTAAATACCATGATAAATTGCATTATATAGGGGACGTTAGAAATTAAAATATTCTAGGTGCGAGTCAATGCTATCAAAACTCAGGTATACTGGGGCTTTCCTCCAGATCTAAAGACTGCTGGTCTTCATTAGCCATGATTGTTATCAAAACATCTATCTCAGGTAGCTGTAGGCCATGGTCTCTGCAAACATCAATCAACCTAAGCTCTATTGTTAAAAGTTTGATTGACAGGTGGCTTAGCATTGATCACCATACAGGTAAAATTTGGGGGCGTTAACTTAAAGTGGGGTCTTTAATCATTATTAGTCCCCTCCTATACAAAAATATCTGAAAAGTTGATTAATGAGTTTTGACCTTTGACCTGATAGGACACAGACTACCAATTTTTTTCCTATACATTCCTTTATAACATAAAAATTCATATAAAAATTCCACCACCTCAACTAACCAAAAATATTTGTGAATCTCAGGAAAATTCACCTGCACACAAGTCCTGTTATGACACCGCAAGTAACCCCTACCCTGCATATTTCCCTTTCCCTTTGAGAAACATAAACAATGGCCTATTTACACCCTTCCTACTACACACTTAAGGTGGGTCCTTAGTCCTGGAATTTTGGGGTTTAGGTAGCATTTGTTTGTTTGAAATCAATAAATTAACATTCAGAGTAATGAAAAAAGGCAAAACAGTTAAGGGTTTCCATATTAATTTTCATTACAGACACTACTGAAGTTGTGTACTCCTATGTAGATTTTTATGAAATTCATTGGAAACAGTTATTTGTTGTTATTTTAAAATAAAAACAACAAAATATTTTTTGAATTGCATTTATTTATCGGGAAACATGTCAATAACTAAAACACATGTCATTTTCAATATGTTCATCAAGTTTTAGAATGATATGTGCAAAATTATTGAATTAGCGTTATTCTCCAAAATGTTAAAAAACAAACAAATGTGGACACATTTTCCTTATTGCATGGTTTGCATATCATTTTTCTGTTTATATTAGTAGATGTACATCTGTTATAGTTATTTATGAAAAAAAAATCCATACCTTTCCTTAATAATTTCAAATCTATAGCTTCCAGAGTATGTATACCCTCATAAAAAATTAAGTCTGGCACCATACAGTTGAGCTATTCAAAAGGATTAAAATTTTATGTAATTTCATGAAAAGACACAGATAATGATTACTTATCACCTTGGTAAAATTTTAGTCGAAAATAAAGGAAATCTATCGCATAATGAACTTGATAAAATAATTTAATGAAAACAGAGTTATTGTCCTTGGATTCAATATTTTGAAACATATCATTGACTTTTCAAATATAACTAAGACTTTTGAAATATTTTATGGCTAACAAGATTTTTTACAATAACTATTGAAAAAGGCTCCAACAAAATTTATGTTCCTGTCATTAAGGACATGCGGGACGATGTGGCCAAAAATAACTCGTCAATGAATATTGTTTCTTTTTTTCATGAAGCACCATCAGGATGTCCTTTACAATGTGTATAAATTTCATAACCACTTTCTAGGTATACAAGGGAGATAATAAGCTTTGAATTACCCCCCTTTTCGAAAATTGTGAATTTTACAAGATTATTCCGATTTTTATTTCAAAAAAATAATTTGATGGAATTTTTTTATATATTTTTTACAATAATCTTTAAAATATATGTAAAATATAAAATAAACAATAATAGCATGCTTAAACATAACCGTATAATAAGAAATTTGGAAAATTTAAGGATTTGGGGTGGAAATTTGTACTCAAAAAAAGTGCACCGCCACGGCACATGATACGCCCGTCACATATTGTTAACAGTATAGATTGTACCCATTAAAACATTTTTTTATATCACCTTAATTAAATGTCACAGTGACCTTAAAGTAGGATGCGACATACCTTCTACCTAAGATGCATTAGTTGACCAATTTTGGTGATTCTAGGTCTAATAGTTTTCAAGTTATGAGCCGGACAAGTTTTTGCCATATATGGCCATATCTTCTAACCAAGATGTATCTACAGACAAAGTTTGATGATTCTAGGCCTTGTAGTATTTAAGTTACGGGTCGGACACGAAAAAGCTAACAGACGGACGGACAGACGGATGGAAATGAACGCCATACCATAATACGTTCCGTCTTAAGACGGGCGTATAAAAACAGGGTAGTCTAGATACTAAATGAAGCACTTCTCAAAAACCTGTCAATGAATATTTTTGCAAACACCGTAATTAAAAACTATTCATATACCTAACTTCCTGTAGAAATATGATGGGATGAAGCTAATCTTGATTTTGAGGTAGTCGTCCTTGAAGTTATTCATTGATAAGTTCACTTGGTGTTGGGGTTGGCGGAATATTTTTTAAATAATAACTTTCAAGATTATATTCTTTTCATATACAACTACTGTTAAAAGTAATGGGAAGGGAAAATCTCAATTTATTTGCACTACATTTTTTTTTTAAAACTCACTGTCAAAGACAGGGTGGGTGGGTGGGGGGGTGGGGGGGTTAAGCTTAATTCTTTGTGCCTGTTTTGGAATACATTGTTAGAAACTATATTTGTTTTTAACCTATTGAAATAATTATAATTTTCATGATCATGGAACAAAAATTGAGTTAATGAAAACAAATTAAAATTTTAATCTTTTTTAAATATACTTACATATATATATATTATACATGACTTTGGACAAAACGTCTAGCTCTACAAGTCGTCTTCCTTCAAACCACGGGGTTAGATCTAGTTAACGTCAATATAAGCTACTATTTCGTTTACAAGATCAACATTACTTCCGCACCCAGGAGAGCTAGTGTCGCACGACTCGATCGTCTCCGTCCTATTTTTCAAGAAATTTATGTGTCGCACACGTTGTGACTTTGCACTTTTTTTTTCTTTTTCACATACTTCTCGACCTGTATCATATTTATTACATTAGTTGCCATTTTCGCAACAGTGTTTCGTAAAGTTAGTAAAAATAATTTGTAATATAAAATAGTTTGAGAGATAAAGCGTACTTAGATTTACATGAAAATGTTTGGGAAAATTAAACATTCCTAGCATGGACGTAATATTTGACCAAAGGTATCGATCTTCGGCATATGGGGCGGGGGAGGGGTATTATTCGCAAACAATGATCGATTATAAAAGCACCTGAATAGTTCGTACGTTCCCCAAGCAAGATTCGGAGAAATGTGTGTCCAGTTCTAGTTTCACACTACTATAGTAAATATTAACAAACGATCATCATCTTACACTTGCACCGAGTCATTGTTTACGTACGATTGACTTTCCTTTTGTAAATGCCTAGATTCAAATTGCATGTACATGTTGGAGCGATTTTGGTTACTTATATGCTATACTATCAAAATTACTGTGGCGCATACTATATATATAATATACACAATGTATTTATGAAAAGGGAGACTTGTAATCAATATGAAATAGAAATAAAAAATTATCATTTGACAAGAATTCAATCAACAGATTTACACTTGACAGTGGTAGCAAATTACGACAAAATACACGTGTATGATGACATTTTCCCCACGGTACAACGTCGTGACGTACTTTTTTATTGTGACGTCATATAGTGTGTCAGTAGTGCATTGCGATTTTTCTCGGGAAGCTTTAACTACGCTGCGTCCGGTTCTGAATTTATAATAAATTCGCATTCATCATGTGATCATCGTCTTGCATATCCTTAAATGTATGTTCCTGTCATTAAATCATTGACTTTGCAAAATCCTATGACGTCACAGGAGTGTGGAACTACGTTAAGATCAGAATTTCCCATTATTATAATTTTTTGATTTTTTTCTTCAGACCCTCTCCTTCCCATCTATGCTCTAGAATAACACAATTCCACCCCACACACATCCCCAAGAATGTTTTTAAGAAAAAACCTCTATTTATAAATTGGCACTAGACATCTACTTGATATTCAACTGTCCGAATTTACTCTTACTTTGAATACTCTAGTCATTTTGGCTTTACATTTTTTAAGCTTTCAATCTGATCATATTAATTTTTTTTTATCCAAGAACGTAAAATACAGACCGTGAAATATTCGTTCAGCTCAGTAAATTCCATCGTACTTGACCAGTGACACCCCCCCCCTATTTCAAAGAGTAGATAAGTTAAAACCGGTGTATTCTGAGAATATCTTCCCGTTCTCTCAGTAATTTCTGCTTCCCTTGTTAATAATAAGCTTAAAATGCCGACATTCTTAAAACATCATTGCTTACAATATCTTCCGTTCTATTTTCTGTTCCGCGTTTTAGCAACACCCATAAAAAACTCATCTGTCCTAAATATTTCTTTCATGCAACTCAGCCAAAAGCAATTAACCAGAGAAATTTAAATAAATGGTACCTACGTGTAATAGCGCTGTACCCGACAGTCATTTTCGCTAAGCATCTGCAAATATAAGCTATCTGTCTGATCATGCTGATTCGACGTCCATCTTCGTTTCCGCTGCAAGTGTCTTCTGCTTCTTCAAGAAAGACAACTCTTGTTTTAGCAATCGCACATTCTCGGGTCTTTCCGGTAAGCGGAAAATTCATATAGATATAAGATAAAGATTTTTAAAGAACTTTTTGTACCAAAGAAAGTGAGAGAAAATAGAAGACCCCGAAATGACAAAAGAAAAAAAGAAAGGAAAACATTAGTCTAAAATTTCTACCATAGGGGGTTGAGATGCATATTCACGTGCCTTCTACATCCACCATCGTAAATTCTCTTGCAGCGAAAAAAATTATAAAAATTTCAAAGTGTCATTGACTAGCATGCAATTTTACCTGTGAAAATCTCCCCTCCCCCTCCAATGTGGATCAGAATATTTTCAGTTAAAGGATTAACACCCCCTCCCCCTCCTATATAGGCCATTACAGGGGCGGATCCGAAACATTTACCAAGGGAGGGACGCAACACTATATTGCACTTTTTCCGACAATGAAGTTTCCTTTTAAAAACAATTACCTGCTTTTTAAAATCAACCAAAAAGAGGGGGGGGGGGGGTTAAACCCCTGGTCCGTTATTTCCCGCGCCTCTAGATCCGCGACTGATGAGCAGCAATACGCGATCAAGAGAGTGATCTATTCAGTGTTTGTAAGTGACATAATGATATTTACGCAACAACACAAACGGAGAAATTTCATTCTTTTCTTTCTTGTTTTTAGAATTTTATTGTCAGACTTCATAAGGTCATGCTAATTAAAGCAATATCAATATATATTTTTCAAATCAAACCGAAACCCCCCGATCGAGGAAGTTTCTCAAATCGGAATTTCCTTACTTAAAATTGAGTCGGAGTGTTTGTATTTGTATCGAGGTAATTAAAAAAATCAATCTAATCAATAATTATAAAATGAAGTATGCTACTACAAGGGAAATGAGAATATTTTTTTTCATAATTTGCTTAGATGTAATTCATTTTTGTTTTCGTGCATTTCTTTTCACTTTCCCGTCTTTTTTAAATGTTTGAATACTTAGAAAATCAATACAGTGTGTTATTATCAAATTCAAACATCAGTTTTATCATGCAATCTAATTAAAATTAGATCTTCCATCCGCTCCCCAGTTTTCGAGTTGGGTCCCGTAAAACACATTTCATTGTTTTTCACTCTCGATCTCTCGAAATGGTGGTAGCGAAAACTGGGGAGCGGATGGAAGATCTAATTTTAATTAGATTGTTTTATCATGTTGCATTTATTACACATTACCGAAAATTGCGTACTGTTAAAACTTTTCGCTATTTTTGAGTAAACCAGGGAACGGATAATGCGATATTTGGGCGATATTCAAAGACAATTGCTCTGCATTTCTTGTCGGGAACCTCCGTGTCCCCACCATGGCGTTTCATTACGTATAAAAGTACACGAGCGCACCAATCACTAACATCTAATGATCATAACTAAAGAGAGATAACTCTGAGTCAAAACTTTCCAATTCATTTCGCCAGAGTTGTCTTTCTTTGATTTTCATTTTAACGAATATTTGTTGACACTCCTACTTGCAGGGGCGGATCCAGGAATTGTGGTTACGGGGGGCGCCACTTTATGAGGCGGTGGGTCCTGGATTTTACAGATTTTATGGGGCTTGAAATATTTCTCCTATTAAGTCATTTGTACTATTTTCTATCATTTTCATAAGGTGAAAATAATAAAATGACCCAAATTTTAAGGGGTTTTTTTGGAAAAAATTAAGTTCTCCCAATAAAGTAATTCAAGAAATCAAAGGATTTTATCATTTATTTTTCCGGGAGGGGAAGAAATCATTGCTTCTTTAATCGTTTAGTACATTTTCTGAAACAAGATACCGCGATTTACCTTAAATTTGAAAATTTTAGGGGGGGGGGGGGGCTGCTCCCCCTCTAAATCCGCCACTGACTTGGCATCACCATGTTTGTAGTTTTAATTGATAAAACGAATTAATAAAATGGTCAGTTATGGAGTCAAGCCTTCAGAAGCCCCTGTCTGGCAAGAGTAGAACCGACACCTGTAATTACACTCGTGGATGTATTGTCTACATGTTAACGTGATTTAGGACTGAGAAAAGCAGCAAATCAAATAGTACACGTGTTACACCCTAAATCGTCACCCCATCCCAAATCGTTGCCGACGACGATTTGGGATGACATTTCACCGACGATTTAGGACAATATTGAACTATCATTAGGGACGACGATTTTGGGATGTCCTAAATCGTCGACAGCCAATTTCTAGGATGAATTACACAGAAGTTATTTCATTATACTCTCTCTTATAGGGGGGGGGGGGTTACATAAGTTTCGCTTGGTCTGTTTGTCTGTCTGTCCTCACTCATATCGTTGGTGTTTGTTCACCTATTGGGCTAAAATTTTGTATGTAGATTACAAGTGACCCTCTGACATGCCTCCCCAAAAATTATGGAAAGAGAGCTAATAAGCGTAATATAATACAATCTGACGTCACTAACAAATCTGCGGTGAACAAGACCTAACAACCACGTGATCAGCAGAATGACCGTACAACAAAAGGCAAAATGATTTATTGTCGGACATCTCTCTCTCTCTCTCTCTCTCTCTCTCTCTCTCTCTCTCTCTCTCTCTTTCTCTCTCTCTCTCTCTCTCTCTCGGACTGGACGAAAAAAATCATATCGACAACAATGGCACCGTCACCACCAACAACAAATATAACTCTTTCAATATTAACAACACCGCTACCAACCAAAACAACAATCATAAATACTGTGACCATAATAAATGGTTTTTTTTTAAATATACAACAGAACGAGTGAAAGTCGATAGAAGATTAGAATGTCTTACATATTAGGTCTAGATAACCTTTTGTGGTTATAGCTGGACCACAAAAGAAGAAGAACGAGGAGGAGTTGAGAAGAAGGAGTCAACAAACAGGGCCAGTTTGTATGTTTGTATGTAAACGATGTTTTCAAATACATGTAGTTGCTCTAGCGTGTTATTCCACCTTAAATTTCTCTGTGTGTTGTTCCTCCTTAAATTTCTCTGGTGTGTTATTCCTCCTTAAATTTCTCTGTATGTTATTCCTCCTTACATTTCTCTGGGCCCGGTTTTTCGAAAGCTGGTTATCTTTAACACAGTGGTTAAGTTTAAAGCAGCGTTAACTCCTAACCAAGTGATTAGCTAACACAATGGTTAAATTTTGTTTTTCGAACGCAGTTTAACACATTGGTTAGTTAACACTGTGTTAACCGAGTTAACCACTTGCTAATCATTTGATTACCCATAATGCACATGTACTTCCTATGTAAACAATAAGAATTCAGGAGTAAATGAAAATTTTGTTTGTGGGAAATTACGAACGATGAAATTAAGAAAGCTATACATAAATTGAAATATAATAAGAGCTGTAGTGAAGATTGGATTTTGAAATAGTTGTTTATCAAATGTGAGGATATACTGATGCCACTATCACACAAATTATTTAACAAAATTTTGATGTCAGGCATATACCCAGAACTTTGGACAAAGAATTGTATTGTACCTTTACACAAAAAAGGAGATATTGATGACGTAAATAACTACAGGGGTATTTCTATTGTTAGTTGCTTTGGAAAACTATTCACTAGTGTCTTGAATAACAGAATTTTGGAGTGGGATAATAAACACACTATTTTGACTGATGCACAGTTTGGTGTCCGACCAGGATTATCTACAGTAGATGCAATATTTGTTTTGCAATCATTAATTAACAAAACTCTGAAAAACAAAAACGTTTATATTCTTGTTTTGTAGATTTTCAAGTTATCCAATATCTGTACAGTGGTGTGAAATCATGTGTAAAATTCGATAGGGTATTAAGTGAATATTTTAGCAATGAAATGGGTCTTATGCAGGGCGAAGTGTTATCGCCATTACTCTTTGCTCTTTATGTTAATGATTTTGAGATAAATTTCATTAGTAACACTTGTCCATCTGTTGAATTACAATTGATAAACATTTTCCTACTAATGTATGCTGACGACATGGTAATTATATCGGAAATTACAAAATATGTTAAATTCTCTCCATAATTATTCTAATGATTGGGATTTGATTGTGAATGTGTCAAAAACCAAGGTTGTTATTTTTAGAACTAGTGGGAAAATTATGGAAACTGAGAAATGGATGTATAATAATCAATGTCTTGAAGTTGTAAATACATTTAAGTATTTAGGAATGTTGTTTAATTACAATGGCAATTTTTTTCAAACACAAAAACATGTTGCCGAACAAGGACGTAAAGCCCTTTTTGCAATATCTAATACTTTGAGAAATCATTCTTTTAATGTTGACACGCAATGTTCAATTGTTGATACTTATGTACACAGTATTCTTTCATATGCATGTGGAATTTGGGGTTTTCATAAAGCACCTGACATTGAAAAAGGTGCATCTTTCTTTTTGTAAAAAAGTATTAGGAGTAAACAAAAGAACCAACAGTAGTATGGTATATTGTGAACTTGGCAGATTTCCACTTTTCATTAGAAGAAAATTTAGAATTTTTAAATTCTGGTTAAAAATTAAAATAACTGTATTTTGAAAGATTGTTATGAAAATATGATTGCAAACAATGACAGCTGGATTGTTAATGTGAAACATGATCTGCTATATCTTTCATTTTCTCCCCATTCCTCTCCTCCGAAAATAGAATATTTGCTTAACTAATTTGAAATATAAAGAAAAAAGACAATCTAGGACTGTTGTGTTTGTTACCAATTAGTAACGCCGCGCTTGTTTTATTCAACAAAATAATATACTGTAACTGAATACAATAAAGGTATTCAGTAAATGAGGGTGTAGGCGGTTAGGGGAAACCAAAGACACAAGTAATACTTAAGCAAATTTGTAACGAACGACGCATTAATCAACCAAAACGCGTACGCATGTTCGACTACACATGAACAGTGTAAACTGGGCGCATAGACTTTCCTATGTGAAAAAGTCTATAACTGAATGAAATGAAATAGTACGAAAACTGACCAAAACATAAAAACGTGAAGAAATAGATTCACCCAACACTGCTTTTGTGCCTACAAACAATAAATGAATGGTATTCAAATACATTTACTTTTGACCACACAGCGGCTACAAAGTCCGTATGCATGCACTCAGACAAATCGGTGTCAAAAGATTTAAGATGTCGATGAAACGAGATGTCCAAACTTCTCATTTGCTGAAATATCCGTATTGTTTGACAAGGTTGAGGGAAAAAAAAAGACATTTGTTTTTAAGATGCTGTATATTCAACAGATTATGTTATGATTATTAGAATATATAAAAATATTTGTAATAATTTAATGAGATATATTGAAAAACCTGGCCGGAATGGACCGAGCTCGACAAAAATACTACTCTAAAAGTGATGGAATAGACCATTCTCTCACCAAAGGGCGCGTTACGCAAGCTTCACAAACACCTCTGTCAACGCTTGGAATCACGTGACAATGTAACATGATATAAACAATTATTCTCGGTTTCCTTTCTCTTTAAAAGTTCAGGCAACAGGTGATACATCAGGCTCTTTTCATAGCCAACTGACACTTTAGGAAGTGCATATATACCGTTTAGCTGCTTGTCTCTTATTTTACAAGTTTTATCGTATTTTTACAACCTTCTTACTTTTGATTCCATGTTTACATTTAAATCTCCACCACGTGTATATCCTACATTCATACGCATATTACGAAGTAGTTCCAAATTTAGGATCAAAAACGGCGATTTAATCAATTTACAGTAAGCATCAATTTGATTGTACCAAAAACATATCATAATATGACTAAATATTTAGTCCAAAACATTTAGTCGGTGAAGTTTCCGCACATCTGTTAAACCAGGGTTATTTGAATATATAAAAATATTGAAAATAAATTAATAAGGTATATTGAAAAACCTGGCCGGAATGGACCAATCTCGACAAAAAATACTCCTCTAAAACTGATGGAATAGACTCGTTGAACTAGCACTATCTCCTAAAATACTTTGAGTATTTTCATTCGGTGAAGTTTCCGCACATCTGTAAAACCAGGGCTATTAGAATATATAAAAAGATTTGAAATAAATTAATGAGGTATATTGAAAAACCTGGCCGGAATGGACCGATCTCGACAAAAATACTACTCTAAAACTAATGAAATAGACTCGTTGAACTGGCACTATCTCCAAAAATACTTTGAGTATTTTCAGTCGGTAATATTTCCGCACATCTGTGAAACCATGGCTATTAGAATATATAAAAATATTGGAAATAAATGAATGACGTATATTGAAAAACCTGGCCGGAATGGACCGATGTCAACAAAAATACTACTCTAAAACTGATGAAATAGACTCGTTGAACTGGCACTATCTCCTAAAATACTTTGAGTATTTTCAGTCGGTAATATTTCCGCACATCTGTGAAAGCAGGGTATTAGAACATATAAAAAGATTGGAAATGAATTAATGAGGTATATTGAAAAACCTGGCCGGAATGACCAATGTGGACAAAAATACTACTCTAAAAGTGATGGAATAGACTCGTTGAACTCGAACTATCTCCAAAAGTACTTTGGGTATTTTCATTCCTAAAGTTTCTGCAATCTGTGAAACCAGGGCTATTAGAATATATAAAAACATTTGTAATAAATTAATGAGGTATATTGAAAAACCTGGCCGGAATGGACCGATCTCGACAAAAATACTACTGTAAAACTGATGAAATAGACTTGTTGAACTGGCACTATCTCCTAAAATACTTTGAGTATTTTCATTCGGTAATATTTCAGCACATCTGTGAAACCATGGCTATTAAAATGTATAAAAATATTGGAAATGAATTAATGAGGTATATTGAAAAACCTGGCCGGAATGGACCGATGTCAACAAAATTACTACTCTAAAAGTGATGGAATAGACTCGTTGAAGTGGCACTATATCCTAAAGTACTTTGAGTATTTTCATTCGGTAAAGTTTCGGCACATCTGTGAAACCAGGGCTATTAGAATATATAAAAAGATTGGAACTAAATTAATGAGGTATATTGAAAAACCTGGCCGGAATGGACCGATCTCGACAAAAATACTACTCTAAAACTGATGAAATAGACTTGTTGAACTGGCACTATTTCCTAAAATACTTTGAATATTTTCATTCTGTAATATTTCCGCACATCTGTGAAACCATGACTATTAGAATATATAAAAATATTGGAAATAAATGAATGACGTATATTGAAAAACCTGGCCGGAATGGACCGATGTCAACAAAAATACTACTTTAAAACTGATGGAATAGACTCGTTGAACTGGCACTATCTCCTAAAGTACTTTGAGTATTTTCAATCGGTAAAGCTTCCGCACATCCATGAAACCAGGGCTATTATGATATATAAAAATATTGGAAATAAATTAATGAGGTATATTAAAAAGCCTGGCCGGAATGGACCGATGTCAACAAAAATACTACTCTAAAAGTGATGAAATAGACTCGTTGAACTGGCACTATTTCCTAAAATAGTTTGGGTTTTTTCATTCAGTAATGTTTCCGCACAAATCTGAAACGAGGGCTATTAGAATTTTTTAAAAGATTGGAAATAACTTAATGAGGTATATTGACAAACCTGGCCGGAATGGACCAATGTCGACAAAAGTACTACTCTAAAACTGATGGAATAGACTCGTTGAAGTGGCATTATGTCCTAAAGTACATTGAGTATTTTCATTCGGTAATATTTCCGCACATCTGTAAAACCATGGCTATTAAAATATATAAAAATATTGGAAATGAATTAATGAGGTATATTGAAAAACCTGGCCGGAATGGACCGATGTCAACAAAAATACTACTCTAAAAGTGATGGAATAGACTCGTTGAAGTAGCACTATCTACTAAAGTACTTTGAGTATTTTCATTCGGTAAAGTTTCCGTACATTTATGAAACCAGGGTTATTAGGATAAATAAAAATATTGGAAATAAATTAATAAGGTATATTGACAAACCTGGCCGGAATGGACCAATGTCGACAAAAATACTTCTCTAAAAGTGATGGAATAGACTCGTTGAACTGGCACTATCTCCTAAAATACTTTGGGTATTTTCATTCAGTAATGTTTCCGCACATCTCTGAAACGAGGGCTATTCGAATTTTTTAAAAGATTGGAAATAAATTAATGAGGTATACTGACAAACCTAGCCGGAATGGACCAATGTCGACAAAAATACTACTCTAAAACTGATGGAATAGACTCGTTGAACTCGCACTATCTCCTAAAGTACTTTGAGTATTTTCATTCGGTATAGTTTCCGCACATCTATGAAACCAGGGCTATTAGAATATATAAAAAGATTGGAAATAAATCAATGGGGTATATTGGAAAACCTGGCCGGAATGGACCGATCTCGACAAAGATTCTACTCTAAAACTGATGGAATAGACTCGTTGAACTGGCACTATCTCCTAAAATACTTTAAGTATTTTCATTCGGTAAAGTTTCTGCACATCTGTGAAACCAGGGCTATTAGAATGTATAAAAATATTGGAAATGAATTAATGAGGTATATTGACAAACCTGGCCGAAATGACCAATGTCGACAAAAATACTACTCTAAAAGTGATGGAATAGACTCGTTGAAGTCGAACTATCTCCTAAAGTACTTTGGGTATTTTCATTCGTACAGTTTCCGGATATCTGTGAAACCAGTGCTATTAAAATATATAAAAATATTTGTAATAAAAATAATGAGGTATATTGAAAAACGTGGCCGGAATGGACCGATCGCGACAAAAATACTACTGTAAAACTGATGAAATAAACTTGTTGAACTAGGATTATCTCCTAAAATACTTTGGGTATTTTCATTCGGTAATATTTCAGCACATCTCTAGAACCATGGCTAGTAGAATGTATAAAAATATTGGAAATGAATTAATGAGGTATATTGAAAAACCTGGCCGGAATGGACCGATGTCAACAAAAATACTACTCTAAAAGTGATGGAATACACTCGTTTAACTCGCACTATATCCTAAGGTACTTTGAGCATTTTCATTCGGTAAAGTTTCTGCACATCTGTGAAGCCAGGGCTATTAGGATATATAAAAATATTGGAAATAAATTAATGAAGTATATTAAAAAACCTGGCCGGAATGGACCGATCTCGACAAAAATACTACTCTAAAAGTGATGAAATAGACTCGTTGAACTGTCACTATCTCCTAAAATACTTTGGGTATTTTCATTCGGTAATGTTTCTGCACATCTTCGAAACCAGGGCTATTAGAATATATAAAAAGATTGGAAATGAATTAATGAGGTATATTGACTAACCTGGCCGGAATGGACCAATGTCGACAAAAGTACTACTCTAAAAGTGATGGAATAGACTCGTTGAAGTGGCATTATCTCCTAAAGTACATTGAGTATTTTCATTCGGTAATATTTCCGCACAATTGTAAAACCATGGCTATTAGAATATATAAAAATATTGGAAATGAATTAATAAGGTATATTGAAAAACCTGACCGGAATGGACCGATGTCAACAAAAATGCTACTCTAAATGTGATGGAATAGACTCGTTGAAGTAGCACTATCTCCTAAAATACTTTGAGTATTTTCATTCAGTAATGTTTCTGCACATCTGTGAAACCAGGGATATTGGAATATATAAAAAGATTGGAAATGAATTAATGAGGTATATTGAAAAACTTGGCCGGAATGACGAATGTGGGCAAAAATACTACTCTAAAAGTGATGGAATAGACTCGTTGAACTCGAACTATCTCCAAAAGTACTTTGGGTATTTTCATTCCTAAAGTTTCTGCAATCTGTGAAACCAGGGCTATTAGAATATATAAAAAGATTTGTAATAAATTAATGAGGTATATTGAAAAACCTGGCCGGAAAGGACCGATCTCGACAAAAATACTACTGTAGAACTGATGAAATAGACTTGTTGAACTGGCACTATCTCTTAAAATACTTTGAGTATTTTCATTTGGTCAAGTTTCCGCACATGTGTGAAGTCAGGGCTATTATAATATATAAAAATATTAGTAATAAATTAATGAAGTATTTTGAAAATCCTAGCCGGAATGGACCGATCTCGACAAAGATTCTACTCTAAAACTGATGGAATAGACTCGTTGAACTGGCACTATCTCCTAAAATACTTCGAGTATTTTCATTCCTAAAGTTTCTGCACATCTGTGAAACCAGGGCTTTTAAAATATATTAAAAGATTTGTAATAAATTAATGAGGTATATTGAAAAACCTGGCCGGAATGGACCGATCTCGACAAAAATACTACTGTAAAACTGATGAAATAGACTTGTTGAACTGGCACTATCTCCTAAAATACTTTGAGTATTTTCATTCGGTAATATTTCAGCAGATCTGTGAAACCATGGCTATTAGAATGTATAAAAATATTGGAAATGAATTAATGAGGTATATTGAAAAACCTGGCCGGAATGGATCGAGGTCAACAAAAATACTACTCGAAAAGTGATGGAATAGACTCGTTGAAGTGGCACCATATCCCAAAGTACTTTGAGTATTTTCATTCGGTAAAGTTTCCGAACATCTGTGAAACCAGGGTATTAAAATATATAAAAAGATTGGAACTAAATAATGAGGTGTATTGAAGAACCTGGCCGGAGTGTACCAATGCCGACAAAAATACTACTCTAAAACTGATGGAATACACTCGTTGAACTCGCACTATATCCTAAAGTACTTTGAGTATTTTCATTCGATAAAGTTTCCGCACATCTGTGAAACCAGGGCTGTTAGAATATATAAAAAGATTGGAACTAAATTAATGAGGTATATTGAAAAACCTGGCCGGAATGGACCGATCTCCACAAAAATACTACTCTAAAAGTGATGGAATAGACTCGTTGAACAGGCACTCTATCCTAAAATATTTTGAGTATTTTCATTCGGTAAAGTATCCCCACATTTGTGAATCCAGGGTTATTAAGATATATAAAAATATTTGTAATAAATTAATGAGGTATATTGAAAAACCTGGCCGGAATGGACCGATCTCGACAAAAATACTACTGTAAAACTGATGAAATAGACTTGTTGAACTGGCACTATCTCCTAAAATACTTTGAGTATTTTCATTCGGTAATATTTCCGCACATCTGTGAAACCATGACTATTAGAATATATAAAAATATTGGAAATAAATGAATGACGTATATTGAAAAACCTGGCCGGAATGGACCGTTGTCAAAAAAAATACTACTCTACAAGTGATGGAATAGACTCGTTGAACTGGCACTATCTCCTAAAGTACTTTGAGTATTTTCATTCGGTAAAGTTTCCGCACATCCATGAAACAAGGGCTATTATGATATATAAAAAAGATTGGAAATGAATTAATGAGGTATATTGACAAACCTGGCCGGAATGGACGAATGTCGACAAAAGTACTACTCTAAAAGTGATGGAATAGACTCGTTGAAGTGGCATTATCTCCTAAAGTACATTGAGTATTTTCATTCGGTAATATTTCCGCACATCTGTAAAACCATGACTATTAGAATATATAAAAATATTGGAAATGATGTAATGAGGTATATTGAAAAACCTGGCCGGAATGGACCGATGTAAAAAAAAATACTACTCTAAAAGTGATGGAATAGACTCGTTGAAGTAGCACTATCTTCTAAACTATTTGAGTATTTTCATTCGGTAAAGTTTCCGCACATTTATGAAACCGGGCTATTAGGATTTATAAAAATATTGGAAATAAATTAATGAGGTATACTGACAAACCTGGCCGGAATGGACCAATGTCGACAAAAATACTACTCTGAAACTGATGGAATAGAGTCGTTGAACTCGCACTATATCCTAAAGTACTTTGAGTATTTTCATTCGGTAAAGTTTCCGCACATCTATGAAACCAGGGCTATTAGAATATATAAAGAGATTGCAAATAAATCAATGGGGTATATTGAAAACCTGGCCAGAATGGACCAATCTCGACAAAAATACTACTCTAAAAGTGATGGAATAGATTCGTTGAAGTGGCACTATCTCCTAAAATAGTTTGAGTATTTTCATTCGGTAAAGTTTCCGCACATCTGTGAATCCAGGGCTATTAGAATATATAAAAAGATTGAAAATAAATTAATGAGGTATATTGACAACCTGGCCGGAATGGACCAATGTCGACAAAAGTACTACTCTAAAACTCATGGAATAAACTCGTTGAAGTGGCATTATCTCCTAAACTACATTGAGTATTTTCATTCGGTAATATTTCCGCACATCTGTGAAACCATGGCTATTAGAATATATAAAAATATTGAAAATGAATTAATGAGGTGTATTAAAAAGCCTGGCCGGAATGGACCGATGTCAACAAAAATACTACTCTAAAAGTGATGGAATAGACTCGTTGAACTGGCACTATCTCCTAAAACACTTTGAGTATTTTCATTCGGTAAAGTTTCCGCACATGTGTGAAGTCTGGGCTATTAGGAGATATAAAAATATTAGTAATAAATTGATGAGGTATTTTGAAAATCCTAGCTGGAATGGACCAATGTCGACAAAAGTACTACTCTAAAAGTGATGTAATAGACTCGTTGAAGTGGCATTATCTCCTAAAATACTTTGAGTGTTTTCATTCGGTAATATTTCCTCACATCTTTGCAACCAGGGCTATAAGAATATATAAAAATATTGGAAATGAATTAATGAGGTATAATGAAAAACCTGGCCGGAATGGACAGAGGTCAACAAAAATACTACTCTAAAAGTGATGGAATACAAACGTTGAAGAGGCACTATCTCCTAAAATACTTTGAGTATTTTCATTCGGTTATGTTTCCGCACATCTGTAAAACCAGGGCTATTAGAATATATCAAAAGATTGGAAATAAATTAATGAGGTATATTGAAAAACCTGACCGGAATGGACCAATCTCGACAAAAATACTACTCTAAATGTGATGGAAAAGACTCGTTGAAGTGGAACTATCTCCTAAAATACTTTGAGTATTTTCATTCAGTAAAGTTTCCGCACATCTGTGAATCCAGGGCTATTAGGATATGCAAAAATATTTGTAATAAATCAATGAAGTATATTGAAAAACCTGACCGGAATGGACCGATCTCGAGAAAAGTACTACTCTAAAAGTGATGGAAGAGACTCGTTGAACTGGCACTATCTCCTAAAATACTTTGAACATTTTCATTCGGTAAAGTTTCCGCACGTCTATGAAACCAGGGCTATTAGGATATATATATAAAAAAATGAGAAATAAATTAATGAGGTATATTGAAAAACCTGGCCGGAATGGACCAATGTCGACAAAAATACTACTCTAAAAGTGATGGAATAGACTCGTTGAAGCGGCACTATCTCCTAAACTACTTTTATTCGGTATGTTTCCGCACATCTGTGAAGCTAGGGCTAATATAATATATAAAAAGATTGGAAATGAATTAATGAGGTATATTGAAAAATCTGGCCGGAATGGACCGATTTCTACAAAAATTCTACTCTAAAACTGATGGAATAGACTCGTTGAACTGGCACTATCTCTTAAAATACTTTGAGTATTTTCATTCGGTAAACTTCTCGTTCATCTATGAAACCAGGGCTAATAGGATATGTAAAAATATTGGAAATAAATTAATGAGGTATATTGAGAAACCTGGCCGGAATGGACCGATCTCGTCAAAAATTCTACTCTAAAACTGATGGAATAGACTCGTTGAACTGTCACTCTCTCCTAAAATACTTTGAGTGTTTTCATTCGGGAAAGTTGCCGCAATCTGTAAAACCTGGACTATTAGATTATATAAAAATCTCTGTAATGAATTAATGAGGTATATTGAAAAACCTTGCCGGAACTCACCGATTTCGACAAAAATTCTACTCTAAAACTGATGGAATAGACTCGTTGAACTGGCACTATCTCTTAAAATACTTTGAGTATTTTCATTCGGTAAAGTTTCCTCACATTTGTAAAACCTGGGCTATTAGAATATATAAAAATATTTGTAATGAATTAATGAGGTATATTGAAAAACCTTGCCGGAACTGATCAATTTCGACAAAAATTCTACTCTAAAACTGATAGAATAGATTCGTTGAACTGGCACTATCTCCTAAAATACTTTGAGTATTTTCATTCGGTAAAGTTTCCGCACATTTGTAAAACCAGAGCTATTAGAATATATAAAAAATATTTGTAATGAATTAATGAGGTATATAGAAAAAACTGGCCGGAAATGACCGATCTCGACAAAAATTTTACTCTAAAACTGATAGAATAGACTCGTTGAACTGGCACTATCTCCTAAAATGCTTTGAGTATTTTCATTCGGTAAAGTTTCCGCGTATCTGTAAAACCAGGGCTATTAGAGTATATAAAATTATTTGTAATAAATTAATGAGGTATATTGAAAAACCTGGCCGAAATGGAGCGATCTCGACAAAAATTCTACTCTAAAACTGATTGAATAGACTCGTTGAACTGGCACTATCACCTAAAATATTTTGAGTATTTTTATTCGGTAAAGTTTCCGCACATCTGTAAAATCTGGACTATTAGAATATATAAAAATATTTGTAATGAATTAATGAGGTATATTGAGAAACCTGGCCAGAATGTACCAACTCGACAAAAATACTACTCTAAAACTCATGAAATAGACTCGTTGAACTGGCACTCTCTCCTAAAATACTTTGAGTATTTTCATTCGGTAAAGTTTAAGCACATCTGTAAAATCTGGGCTATTAGAATATATAAAAATATTTGTAATGAATTAATGAGGTATATAGAAAAAACTGGCCGGAATGGACCGATCTCGACAAAAATTTTACTCTAAAACTGATGGAATAGACTCGTTGAACTGGTACTATCTCCTAAAATGCTTTGAATATCTTCATTCGGTAAAGTTTCCACACATCTGTAAAACCTGGGCTATTAGAATATATTAAAATATTTGTAATGAATTAATGAGGTACATAGAAAAAACTGGCCGGAATTGACCGATCTCGACAAAATTTTTACTCTAAAACTGATGGAATAGACTCGTTGAACTGGCACTATCTCCTAAAATGCTTTGAGTATTTTCATTCGGTAAAGTTTCCGCACATCTGTCAAACCAGAGCTATTAGAATATATAAAATTATTTGTAAAACATTAATGAGGTATATTGAAAAACCTGGCCGAAATGGAGCGATCTCGACAAAAATTCTACTCTAAAACTGATTGAATAGACTCGTTGAACTGGCACTATCACCTAAACTATTTTGAGTATTTTTATTCGGTAAAGTTTCCGCACATCTGTAAAATCTGGACTATTAGAATATATAAAAATATTTGTAATGAATTAATGAGGTATATTGAGAAACCTGGCCGGAATGGACCAACTCGACAAAAATACTACTCTAAAACTCATGAAATAGACTCGTTGAACTGGCACTATCTCCTAAAATGCTTTGAGTATTTTCATTCGGTAACGTTTCCGCACATCTGTAAAACCAGGGCTATTAGAGTATATAAAATTATTTGTAATAAATTAATGAGGTATATTGAAAAACCTGGCCGAAATGGAGCGATCTTGACAAAAATTCTACTCTAAAACTGATTGAATAGACTCGTTGAACTGGCACTATCTCCTAAAATACTTTGAGTATTTTCATTCGGTAAAGTTTCCGCACATCTGTGAAATCTGGGCTATTAGAATATATAAACATATTTGTAATGAATTATTGAGGTATATTGAGAAACCTGGCCGGAATGGACCAATCTCGAAAAAAATGCTACTCTAAAACTGATGAAATAGACTCGTTGAACTGGCACTATCTCTTAAAATACTTTGAGTATTTTCATTCGGTAAAGTTTCCGCATATCTGTGAAACTAGGGCTATTACAATATATAAAAATATTGTAAATAAATTAATGAGGTATATAGAAAAACCTGGCCGGAATGGAACGATCTCGACAAAAATTCTACTCTAAAACTGATGGAATAGACTCGTTGAACTGGCACTATCTCCTAAAATACTTTGAGTATTTTCATTCGGTAAAGTTTAAGCACATCTGCAAAATCTGGGCTATTAGAATATATAAAAATATTTGTAATGAATTAATGAGGTATATAGAAAAAACTGGCCGGAATGGACCGATCTCGACAAAAATTTTACTCTAAAACTGATGGAATAGACTCGTTGAACTGGTACTATCTCCTAAAATGCTTTGAATATCTTCATTCGGTAAAGTTTCTACACATCTGTAAAACCTGGGCTATTAGAATATATAAAAATATTTGTAATGAATTAATGAGGTATATAGAAAAAACTGGCCGGAATGGACCGATCTCGACAAAAATTTTACTCTAAAACTGATGGAATAGACTAGTTGAACTGGTACTATCTCCTAAAATGCTTTGAATATCTTCATTCGGTAAAGTTTCCACACATCTGTAAAACCTGGGCTATTAGAATATATTAAAATATTTGTAATGAATTAATGAGGTACATAGAAAAAACTGGCCGGAATTGACCGATCTCGACAAAATTTTTACTCTAAAACTGATGGAATAGACTCGTTGAACTGGCACTATCTCCTAAAATGCTTTGAGTATTTTCATTCGGTAAAGTTTCCGCACATCTGTCAAACCAGAGCTATTAGAATATATAAAATTATTTGTAAAACATTAATGAGGTATATTGAAAAACCTGGCCGAAATGGAGCGATCTCGACAAAAATTCTACTCTAAAACTGATTGAATAGACTCGTTGAACTGGCACTATCACCTAAACTATTTTGAGTATTTTTATTCGGTAAAGTTTCCGCACATCTGTAAAATCTGGACTATTAGAATATATAAAAATATTTGTAATGAATTAATGAGGTATATTGAGAAACCTGGCCGGAATGGACCAACTCGACAAAAATACTACTCTAAAACTCATGAAATAGACTCGTTGAACTGGCACTATCTCCTAAAATGCTTTGAGTATTTTCATTCGGTAAAGTTTCCGCACATCTGTAAAACCAGGGCTATTAGAGTATATAAAATTATTTGTAATAAATTAATGAGGTATATTGAAAAACCTGGCCGAAATGGAGCGATCTTGACAAAAATTCTACTCTAAAACTGATTGAATAGACTCGTTGAACTGGCACTATCTCCTAAAATACTTTGAGTATTTTCATTCGGTAAAGTTTCCGCACATCTGTGAAATCTGGGCTATTAGAATATATAAACATATTTGTAATGAATTATTGAGGTATATTGAGAAACCTGGCCGGAATGGACCAATCTCGAAAAAAATGCTACTCTAAAACTGATGAAATAGACTCGTTGAACTGGCACTATCTCTTAAAATACTTTGAGTATTTTCATTCGGTAAAGTTTCCGCATATCTGTGAAACTAGGGCTATTACAATATATAAAAATATTGTAAATAAATTAATGAGGTATATAGAAAAACCTGGCCGGAATGGAACGATCTCGACAAAAATTCTACTCTAAAACTGATGGAATAGACTCGTTGAACTGGCACTATCTCCTAAAATACTTTGAGTATTTTCATTCGGTAAAGTTTAAGCACATCTGCAAAATCTGGGCTATTAGAATATATAAAAATATTTGTAATGAATTAATGAGGTATATAGAAAAAACTGGCCGGAATGGACCGATCTCGACAAAAATTTTACTCTAAAACTGATGGAATAGACTCGTTGAACTGGTACTATCTCCTAAAATGCTTTGAATATCTTCATTCGGTAAAGTTTCTACACATCTGTAAAACCTGGGCTATTAGAATATATTAAAATATTTGTAATGAATTAATGAGGTACATAGAAAAAACTGGCCGGAATGGACCGATCTCGACAAAAAATTTACTCTAAAACTGATGGAATAGACTCGTTGAACTGTCACTATCTCTTAAAATACTTTGAGTATTTTCATTCGGTAAAGTTTCCGCATATCTGTGAAACTAGGGCTATTACAATATATAAAAATATTGGAAATAAATTAATGAGGTATATTGAAAAACCTGGCCGGAATGGAACGATCTCGACAAAAATTCTACTCTATAACTGATGGAATAGACTCGTTGAACTGGCACTATCTCCTAAACTACTTTGAGTATTTTCATTCGGTAAAGTTTCCACACATCTGTAAAACCTGGGCTATTAGAATATATAAAAATATTTGTAATGAATTAATGAGGTATATAGAAAAAACTGGCCGGAATGGACCGATCTCGACAAAAATTTTACTCTAAAACTGATGGAATAGACTCGTTGAACTGGCACTATCTCCTAAAATACTTTGAGTATTTTCATTCGGTAAAGTTTCCGCACATCTGTAAAATCTGGGCTATTAGAATATATAAACATATTTGTAATGAATTATTGAGGTATATTGAGAAACCTGGTCGGAATGGACCAATCTCGAAAAAAATGCTACTCTAAAACTGATGAAATAGACTCGTTGAACTGGCACTCTCTCCTAAAATACTTTGAGTATTTTCATTCGGTAAAGTTTCCGCATATCTGTGAAACTAGGGCTATTTCAATATATAAAAATATTGTAAATAAATTAATGACGTATATTGAAAAACCTGGCGGAATGGAAAGATCTCGACAAAAATTCTACTCTAAAACTGATGGAATAGACTCGTTGAACTGGCACTATCTCCTAAACTACTTTGAGTATTTTCATTCGGTAAAGTTTCCACACATCTGTAAATCCTGGGCTATTAGAATATATAAAAATATTTGTAATGAATTAATGAGGTATATAGAAAAAACTGGCCGGAATTGACCGATCTCGACAAAAATTTTACTCTAAAACTGATGGAATAGACTCGTTGAACTGGCACTATCTCCTAAAATACTTTGAGTATTTTCATTCGGTAAAGTTTCCGCACATCTGTAAAACCAGAGCTATTAGAATATATAAAAATATTTGTAATGAATAAATGAGGTATATAGAAAAAACTGGCCGGAAATGACCGATCTCGACAAAAATTTTACTCTAAAACTGATAGAATAGACTCGTTGAACTGGCACTATCTCCTAAAATAATTTCAGTATTTTCATTCGGTAAAGTTTCTGCACATCTGTGAAACCAGGGCTATTAGAAGATATAAATAGATTGGAAACAAATTAATGAGGTATATTAAAAAACCTGGCCGGAATGGACCGATCTTGTCAAAAATGTTACTCTAAAACTGATGGAATAGACTCGTTGAACTGACACTACCTCCTAAAATAATTTCAGTATTTTCATTCGGTAAAGTTTCTGCACATCTGTGAAACCAGGGCTATTAGAAGATATAAATAGATTGGAAACAAATTAATGAGGTATATTAAAAAACTTGCCCGGAATGGACCGATGTCGACAAAAATACTACTCTAAAACTGATGGAATAGACTTGTTGAACTGGCACTATCTCCTAAAATACTTTGAGTATTTTCATTCGGTAAAGTTTCCGCACATCTGTAAAACCAGGGCTATTAGAGTATATAAAATTATTTGTAATAAATTAATGAGGTATATTGAAAAACCTGGCCGAAATGGAGCGATCTCGACAAATATTCTACTCTAAAACTGATGGAATAGACTCGTTGAACTGGCACTATCTCCTAAAATACTTTGAGTATTTTCATTCGGTAAAGTTTAAGCACATATGTAAAATCTGGGCTATTAGAATATATAAAAATATTTGTAATGAATTAATGAGGTATATAGAAAAAACTGGCCGGAATGGACCGATCTCGACAAAAATTTTACTCTAAAACTGATGGAATAGACTCGTTGAACTGGCACTATCTCCTAAAATGCTTTGAGTATTTTCATTCGGTAAAGTTTCCGCACATCTGTCAAACCAGAGCTATTAGAATATATAAAAATATTTGTAATAAATTAATGAGGTATATTGAAAAACCTGGCCGAAATGGAGCGATCTCGACAAAAATTCTACTCTAAAACTGATTGAATAGACTCGTTGAACTGGCACTATCTCCTAAAATGCTTTGAGTATTTTCATTCGGTAAAGTTTCCGCACATCTGTAAAACCAGGACTATTAGCATATATATAAAATATTTGTAATAAATCAATGAGGTATATTGAAAAACCTGGCCGGAATGGACCGATCTCAACAAAAACACTACTCTAAAACTGATGGAATAGACTCGTTGAACTGGGACTTTCTCCTTAAAATCTTTGAGTATTTTCATTCGGTAAAGTTTCCGCAAATCTGTGAAGTAGTGTTATTAGAATATATAAAAAAATATTGGAAATAAATTAATGAGGTATATTGAAAAACCTGGACGGAATGGACCGATCTCAACAAAAATACTACTCTAAAACTGATGGAATAGACTCGTTGAACTGGCACTATCTCCTAAAATACTTTGAGAATTTTCATTCAGTAAAGTTTCCGCACATCTATGAAACCAGGGATATTAAGATATATAAAAACATTGGAAATAAATTAATGAGGTATATTGAAAAACCTGGCCCAAATGGACCGATCTCGACAAAAATACTACTGTAAAACTGATGGATTCGACTCGTTGAACTGGCACTATCTCCTAAAATGCCTTGAGTATTTTCATTTGGTAAAGTTTCTGAACATCTGTAAAACCAGAGCTATTAGAATATATAAAATTATTTGTAATAAATTAATGAGGTATATTGAAAAACTTGGCCGAAATGGACCGATCTTGACAAAAAACTACTCTTAAACTGATGTAATGGACTCGTTGAACTGGCATTATTTCCTAAAATACGTTGAGTATTTTCATTCATTAAAGTTTCCGCACATCTGTGAAACCTGGGCTATTAGAATATATAAAAATATTTGTAATGAATTAATGAGGTATATAGAAAAAACTGGCCGGAATGGACCGATCTCGACAAAAATTTTACTCTAAAACTGATGGAATAGACTCGTTGAACTGGCACTTTCTCCTAAAACACTTTGAGTATTTTCATTCGGTCAAGTTTCAGCATATCTGTGAAACTAAGGTTATTAAAATATATAAAAAAATTGGAAATAAATTAATGAGGTATATTGAAAAACCTGGCCCAAATGGACCGATCTCGACAAAAATACTACTCTAAAACTGATGGATTCGACTCGTTGAACTGGCACTATCTCCTAAAATGCTTTCAGTATTTTCATTCGGTAAAGTTTCTGAACATCTGTAAAACCAGAGCTATTAGAATATATAAAAATATTTGTAATGAATTAATGAGATATATAGAAAAAACTGGCCGGAAATGACCGATCTCGACAAAAATTTTACTCTAAAACTGATAGAATAGACTCGTTGAAGTGGCACTATCTCCTAAAATACTTTGAGTATTTTCATTCGGTAAAGTTTCCGCACATCTGTAAAACCAGGACTATTAGCATATATATATAAAATTTTTGTAATAAATCAATAAGGTATATTGAAAAACCTGGCCGATATGGACCGATCTCAACAAAAATACTACTCTAAAACTGATGGAATAGACTCGTTGAACTGGCACTATCTCCTAAAATACTTTGAGTATTTTAATTCGGTAAAGTTTCCGCACATCTGTGAAACCAGGGCTATTAGAATATTTAAACAGATTGGAAATAAATTAATGAGGTATATTGGAAAACCTGGCCGGAATGGACCGATCTTGTCAAAAATGTTACTCTAAAACTGATGGAATAGACTCGTTGAACTGACACTACCTCCGAAAATAATTTCAGTATTTTCATGCGGTAAAGTTTCTGCACATCTGTGAAACCAGGGCTATTAGAAGATATAAATAGATTGGAAACAAATTAATGAGGTATATTAAAAAACTTGCCCGTAATGGACCGATGTCGACAAAAATACTACTCTAAAACTGATGGAATAGACTTGTTGAACTGGCACTATCTCCTAAAATACTTTGAGTATTTTCATTCGGTAAAGGTTTTCGTTGAACTGGCACTATCCCCGAAAATAATTTCAGTATTTTCATTCGGTAAAGTTACTGCACATCTGTGAAACCAGGGCTATTAGAAGATATAAATAGATTGGAAATAAATTA
This sequence comes from Ostrea edulis, assembly GCF_947568905.1. Lineage (NCBI taxonomy): Eukaryota > Metazoa > Mollusca > Bivalvia > Ostreida > Ostreidae > Ostrea > Ostrea edulis. The sequence goes on along the minus strand of NC_079173.1, from coordinate 1,258,911 downwards.
ATGAGGTATATTAAAAAACCTGGCCGGAATGGACCGATCTCCTAAAACGCTTTGAATATTTTCATTCGGTAAATTTTTCTGCATATCTGTATAACCTGGGCTATTAGAATATATAAACACATATGTAATTAATTAATTAGATATATTGAAAAATCTGGCCGGAATGGACCGATTTCTAGAAAAATTCTACTCTAAAACTGATGGAATAGACTCGTTGAACTGGCACTATCTCTTAAAATACTTTGAGTATTTTCATTCGTTAAACTTCTCGTTCATCTATGAAACCAGGGCTAATAGGATATGTAAAAATATTGGAAATAAATTAATGAGGTATATTGAGAAACCTGGCCCAAATGGACCGATCTCGTCAAAAATTCTACTCTAAAACTGATGGAATAGACTCGTTGAACTGTCACTATCTCCTAAAATACTTTGAGTATTTTCATTCGGTAAAGTTTCCGCACATCTGTAAAACCAGGGCTATTAGCATATATATAAAAATATTTGTAATAAATTAATGAGGTATATTGAAAAACCTGGCCGGAATGGACCGAACTCAATAAAAATACCACTCTAAAACCGAGGGAATAGACTCGTTGAACTGGCACTCTCTCCTAAAATACTTTGAGTGTTTTCATTCGGGAAAGTTTCCGCAATCTGTAAAACCTGGACTATTAGATTATATAAAAATCTCTGTAATGAATTAATGAGGTATATTGAAAAACCTTGCCGGAACTCACCGATTTCGACAAAAATTCTACTCTAAAACTGATGGAATAGACTTGTTGAACTGGCACTATCTCCTAAAATACTTTGAGTATTTTCATTCGGTAAAGTTTCCGCACATCTGTAAAACCAGGGCTATTAGCATATATATAAAAATATTTGTAATAAATTAATGAGGTATATTGAAAAACCTGGCCGGAATGGACCGAACTCAATAAAAATACCACTCTAAAACCGAGGGAATAGACTCGTTGAACTGGCACTCTCTCCTAAAATACTTTGAGTGTTTTCATTCGGGAAAGTTTCCGCACATCTGTAAAACCTGGACTATTAGATTATATAAAAATCTCTGTAATGAATAAATGAGGTATATTGAAAAACCTTGCCGGAACTCACCGATTTCGACAAAAATTCTACTCTAAAACTGATGGAATAGACTTGTTGAACTGGAACTATCTCCTAAAATACTTTGAGTATTTTCATTCGGTAAAGTTTCCTCACATTTGTAAAACCTGGGCTATTAGAATATATAAAAATATTTGTAATGAATTAATGAGGTATATTGAAAAACCTTGCCGGAACTGATCAATTTCGACAAAAATTCTACTCTAAAACTGATAGAATAGATTCGTTGAACTGACACTATCTCCTAAAATACTTTGAGTATTTTCATTCGGTAAAGTTTCCGCACATCTGTAAAACCAGAGCTATTAGAATATATAAAAATATTTGTAATGAATTAATGAGGTATATAGAAAAAACTGGCCGGAAATGACCGATCTCGACAAAAATTTTACTCTAAAACTGATAGAATAGACTCGTTGAACTGGCACTATCTCCTAAAATGCTTTGAGTATTTTCATTCGGTAAAGTTTCAGCATATCTGTAAAACCAGGGCTATTAGAATATATAATATTATTTGTAATAAATTAATGAGGTATATTGAAAAACCTGGACGGAATGGACCGATCTGGACAAAAATTCTACTCTAAAACTGATGGAATAGACTCGTTGAACTGGCACTATCTCCTAAAATACTTTGAGAATTTTCATTCAGTAAAGTTTCCGCACATCTATGAAACCAGGGCTATTAAGATATATAAAAACATTGGAAATAAATTAATGAGGTATATTGAAAAACCTGGCCCAAATGGACCGATCTCGACAAAAATACTACTGTAAAACTGATGGATTCGACTCGTTGAACTGGCACTATCTCCTAAAATGCTTTCAGTATTTTCATTTGGTAAAGTTTCTGAACATCTGTAAAACCAGAGCTATTAGAATATATAAAATTATTTGTAATAAATTAATGAGGTATACTGAAAAACTTGGCCGAAATGGACCGATCTCGACAAAAAAACTACTATTAAACTGATGGAATAGACTCGTTGAACTGGCACTATCTCCTAAAATACTTTGAGTATTTTCATGCGGTAAAATTTACGCACATCTGTAAAACCAGGACTATTAGCATATATATATAAAATTTTTGTAATAAATCAATGAGGTATATTGAAAAACCTGGCCGATATGGACCGATCTCAACAAAAATACTACTCTAAAACTGATGGAATAGACTCGTTGAACTGGCACTTTCTCCTAAAACTCTTTGAGTATTTTCATTCGGAAAAGTTTCCGCAAATCTGTGAAACTAGGGTTATTAGAATATATAAAAATATTGGAAATAAATTAATGAGGTATATTGAAAAACTTGGCCGAAATGGACCGATCTCGACAAAAATTTTACTTTAAAACTGATGGAATAGACTCGTTGAACTGGCACTATCTCCTAAAACACTTTGAGTATTTTCATTCGGTAAACTTTCCGCTCATCTATGAAACCAGGGCTATTAGGATATGTAAATATATTGCAAATGAAATAATGAGGTATATTGAAAAACCTGGCGGGAATGGACCGATCTCGACAAAAATACTACTCTAAAACTGATGGAATAGACTCGTTGAACTGGCACTATCTCCTAAAATACTTTGAGTATTTTCATTCGGTGAAGTTTCCACACATCTGTAAAACCAGGGCTATTAGCATATATATAAAAATATTTGTAATAAATTAATGAGGTATATTGAAAAACCTGGCCGGAATGGACCGATCTCAACAAAAATACTATTCTAAAACTGATGGAATAAACTCGTTGAACTGGCACTATCTCCTAAAATACTTTGAGTATTTTCATTCGGAAAAGTTTCCGCACATCTGTGAAACCAGGGCTATTAGACTATTTAAACAGATTGGAAATAAATTAATGAGGTATATTGAAAAACCTGACCGGAATTGACCGATGTCGTCAAAAATGCTACTCTAAAACTGATGGAATAGACTCGTTGAACTGGCACTATCTCCTAAAATACTTTGAGTTTTTTCATTCGGTAAAGTTTCTGCACATCTGTGAAACCAGGGCTATTAGAAGATATAAATAGATTGGAAATAAATTAATGAGGTATATTAAAAAACCTGGCCGGAATGGACCGATCTCGACAAAAATACTACTCTAAAAGTGATGGAATAGACTCGTTGAACTGGCACTATCTCCAAAAACGCTTTGAATATTTTCATTCGGTAAAGTTTCTGCATATCTGTATAACCTGGGCTATTAGAATATATAAACACATATGTAATTAATTAATTAAATATATTGAAAAACCTGGCCGGAATGGACCGATCTCGAGAAAAATACTACTCTAAAACTGACGGAATAGACTCGTTGAACTGGCACTATCTCCTAAAATACTTTGAGTATTTTCATTCAATAAAGTTTCCGCACATTTATGAAACCAGGGCTATTTAGATATATAAAAACATTGGAAATAAATTAATGAGGTATATTGAAAAACCTGGCCGAAATGGACCGATCTCGACAAAAATACTCCTCTAAAACTGATGAGATAGACTCGTTGAACTGGCACTATCTCCTAAAATACTTTGAGTATTTTCATTCGGTAAAGTTTCCGCACATCTGTAAAACCTGGGCTATTAGAATATATAAAAATATTTGTAATGAATTAATGAGGTATATAGAAAAAACTGGCCGGAATGGACCGATCTCGACAAAAATTTTACACTAAAACTGATGGAATAGACTCGTTGAACTGGCACTATCTCCTAAAATGCTTTGAGTATTTTCATTCAGTAAAGTTTCCGCATATCTGTAAAACCAGGGCTATTAGAATATATAAAATTATTTGTTATAAATTAATGAGGTATATTGAAAAACCTGGACGGAATGGACCGATCTCAACAAAAATACTACTCTGAAACTGATGGAATAGAATCGTTGAACTGGCACTTTCTCCTAAAACTCTTTGAGTATTTTCATTTGGTAAAGTTTCCGCAAATCTGTGAAACTAGGGTTATTAGAATATATAAAAATATTGGAAATAAATTAATGAGGTATATTGAAAAACCTGGACGGAATGGACCGATCTGGACAAAAATTCTACTCTAAAACTGATGGAATAGACTCGTTGAACTGGCACTATCTCCTAAAATACTTTGAGAATTTTCATTCAGTAAAGTTTCCGCACATCTATGAAACCAGGGCTATTAAGATATATAAAAACATTGGAAATAAATTAATCAGGTATATTGAAAAACCTGGCCCAAATGGACCGATCTCGACAAAAATACTACTGTAAAACTGATGGATTCGACTCGTTGAACTGGCACTATCTCCTAAAATGCTTTCAGTATTTTCATTTGGTAAAGTTTCTGAACATCTGTAAAACCAGAGCTATTAGAATATATAAAATTATTTGTAATAAATTAATGAGGTATACTGAAAAACTTGGCCGAAATGGACCGATCTCGACAAAAAAACTACTCTTAAACTGATGGAATAGACTCGTTGAACTGGCACTATCTCCTAAAATACTTTGAGTATTTTCATGCGGTAAAATTTCCGCACATCTGTAAAACCAGGACTATTAGCATATATATATAAAATTTTTGTAATAAATCAATGAGGTATATTGAAAAACCTGGCCGATATGGACCGATCTCAACAAAAATACTACTCTAAAACTGATGGAATAGACTCGTTGAACTGGCACTTTCTCCTAAAACTCTTTGAGTATTTTCATTCGGAAAAGTTTCCGCAAATCTGTGAAACTAGGGTTATTAGAATATATAAAAATATTGGAAATAAATTAATGAGGTATATTGAAAAACTTGGCCGAAATGGACCGATCTCGACAAAAATTTTACTTTAAAACTGATGGAATAGACTCGTTGAACTGGCACTATCTCCTAAAACACTTTGAGTATTTTCATTCGGTAAACTTTCCGCTCATCTATGAAACCAGGGCTATTAGGATATGTAAATATATTGCAAATGAAATAATGAGGTATATTGAAAAACCTGGCGGGAATGGACCGATCTCGACAAAAATACTACTCTAAAACTGATGGAATAGACTCGTTGAACTGGCACTATCTCCTAAAATACTTTGAGTATTTTCATTCGGTGAAGTTTCCACACATCTGTAAAACCAGGGCTATTAGCATATATATAAAAATATTTGTAATAAATTAATGAGGTATATTGAAAAACCTGGCCGGAATGGACCGATCTCAACAAAAATACTATTCTAAAACTGATGGAATAAACTCGTTGAACTGGCACTATCTCCTAAAATACTTTGAGTATTTTCATTCGGAAAAGTTTCCGCACATCTGTGAAACCAGGGCTATTAGACTATTTAAACAGATTGGAAATAAATTAATGAGGTATATTGAAAAACCTGACCGGAATTGACCGATGTCGTCAAAAATGCTACTCTAAAACTGATGGAATAGACTCGTTGAACTGGCACTATCTCCTAAAATACTTTGAGTTTTTTCATTCGGTAAAGTTTCTGCACATCTGTGAAACCAGGGCTATTAGAAGATATAAATAGATTGGAAATAAATTAATGAGGTATATTAAAAAACCTGGCCGGAATGGACCGATGTCGTCAAAAATGCTACTCTAAAACTGATGGAATAGACTCGTTGAACTGGCACTATCTCCTAAAATACTTTGAGTTTTTTTCATTCGGTAAAGTTTCTGCATATCTGTATAACCTGGGCTATTAGAATATATAAACACATATGTAATTAATTAATTAAATATATTGAAAAACCTGGCCGGAATGGACCGATCTCGAGAAAAATACTACTCTAAAACTGACGGAATAGACTCGTTGAACTGGCACTATCTCCTAAAATGCTTTGAGTATTTTCATTCAATAAAGTTTCCGCACATTTATGAAACCAGGGCTATTTAGATATATAAAAACATTGGAAATAAATTAATGAGGTATATTGAAAAACCTGGCCGAAATGGACCGATCTCGACAAAAATACTCCTCTAAAACTGATGAGATAGACTCGTTGAACTGGCACTATCTCCTAAAATACTTTGAGTATTTTCATTCGGTAAAGTTTCCGCACATCTGTAAAACCTGGGCTATTAGAATATATAAAAATATTTGTAATGAATTAATGAGGTATATAGAAAAAACTGGCCGGAATGGACCGATCTCGACAAAAATTTTACACTAAAACTGATGGAATAGACTCGTTGAACTGGCACTATCTCCTAAAATGCTTTGAGTATTTTCATTCAGTAAAGTTTCCGCATATCTGTAAAACCAGGGCTATTAGAATATATAAAATTATTTGTTATAAATTAATGAGGTATATTGAAAAACCTGGTCGAAATGGACCGATCTCGACAAAAATTCTACTCTAAAACTGATGGAATAGACTCGTTGAACTGGCACTATCTCCTAAAATACTTTGAGTATTTTCATTCGGTAAAGTTTCTGCAGATTTGTAAAACCAGGGCTATTAGAATATATAGAATTATTTGTAATAAATTAATGAGGTATATTGAAAAACCTGGCCGAAATGGACCGATCTCGACAAAAATTCTACTCTAAAACTGATAAAATAGACTCGTTCAACTAACACTATCTCCTAAAATACTTTCAGTATTTTCATTCGGTAAAGTTTCTGCATATCTATGAAACTAGGGCTATTAGAATATATAAAAATATTTGTAATGAATTAATGAGGTATATTGAGAAACCTTGCCGGAATGGAGCGATCTCGACAAAATTTCTACTCTAAAACTGATTGAATAGACTCGTTGAACTGGCACTATCTCCTAAAATACTTTGAGTATTTTCATTCGGTAAAGTTTACGCACATCAGTAAAATCTGGGCTATTAGAATATATAAAAATATTTGTAATGAATTAATGAGGTATATTGAGAAACCCGGCCGGAGTGGACCAATCTCGACAAAAATACTACTCTAAAACTGATGAAATAGACTCGTTGAACTGGCACTATCTCCTAAAATACTTTGAGTATTTTCATTCGGAAAAGTTTCAGCATATTTGTGTAACTAGGGCTATTAGAATATATAAAATTGTTTGTAATAAATTAATGAGTTATATTGAAAAACCTTGCCGAAATGGACCGATCTCGTCAAAAATTCTACTCTAAAACTGATGGAATAGACTCGTTGACCTGGCACTATCTCCTAAAATACTTTGAGCATTTTCATTCGGTAAAGTTTCTGCACATTTGTAAAACCAGGGCTATTAGAATATATTAAAATATTTGTAATGAATTTATGAGGTATATAGTAAAAACTGGCCGGAATTGAGCGATCTCGACAAAATTTTTTCTTTAAAACTGATGAATTAGACTCGTTGAACTGGCACTATCTTCTAAAATGCTTTGAGTATTTTCATTCGGTAAAGTTTCCGCAGATCTGTAAAACCAGGGCTATTAGAATATATAAAATTATTTGTAATAAATTAATGAGGTATATTGAAAACCTGGCCGAAATGGAGCGATCTCGACAAAAATTCTACTCTAAAACTGATTGAATAGACTCGTTGAACTGGCACTATGTCCTAAAATACTTTGAGTATTTTCATTCGGTAAAGTTTCAGTATATTTGTGAAACTAGGGCTATTAGAATATATAAAATTATTTGTAATAAATTAATGAGTTATATTGAAAAACCTTGCCGAAATGGACCGATCTCGTTAAAAATTCTACTCTAAAACTGATGGAATAGACTTGTTGACCAGGCACTATCTCCTAAAATGCTTTGAGTATTTTCATTCGGTAAAGTTTCCGCATATCTGTGAAACTAGGGCTATTACAATATATAAAATATTGGAAATAAATTAATGAGGTATATTGAAAAACCTGGCCGGAATGGAGCGATCTGGACAAAAATTCTACTCTAAAACTGATGAAATAGACTCGTTCAACTGACACTATCTCTTAAAATACTTTGAGTATTTTCATTCGGTAAAGTTTCCGCATATCTCTGAAACTAGGGCTATTAGAATATATAAAAATATTTGTAATGAATTAATGAAGTATATTGAGAAACGTGGCCGGAATGGACCAATCTCGACAAAAATACTACTCTAAAACTGATGAAATACACTCGTTGAACTGGCACTATCTCCTAAAATACTTTGAGTATTTTCATTCGGTAAAGTTTACGCACATTTGTAAAATCTGGGCTATTAGAATATATAAAAATATTTGTAATGAATTAAAAAGGTATATTTAGAAACCTGGCCGAAATGGACCGATCTCGACAAAAATTCTACTCTAAAACTGATGGAATAGACTCGTTGAACTGGCACTATCTCCTAAAATACTTTGATTATTTTCATTCGGTAAAGTTTCCGCACATCTGTAAAACCAGGGCTATTAGAGTATATAAAAATATTTGTTATGAATTAATGAGGTATATTGAAAAAACTGGCCGGAATGGACCGATCTCGACAAAAATTTTACTCTAAAACTGATGGAATAGACTCGTTGAACTGGTACTATCTCCTAAAATGCTTTGAGTATCTTCATTCGGTAAAGTTTCCACACATCTGTAAAACCTGGGCTATTAGAACATATAAAAATATTTGTAATGAATTAATGAGGTATATAGAAAAAACTGGCCGGAATGGACCGATCTCGACAAAAATTTTACTCTAAAACTGATGGAATAGACTCGTTGAACTGGCACTATCTCCTAAAATGCTTTGAGTATTTTCATTTGCTAAAGTTTCCGCACATCTGTAAAACCAGGGCTATTAGAGTATATAAAATTATTTGTAATAAATTAATGAGGTATATTGAAAAACCTGGCCGAAATGGACCGATATCGACAAAAATACTACCGTAAAACTAATGGATTAGACTCGTTGAACTGGCACTATCTCCTAAAATGCTTTGAGTATTTTCATTCGGTAAAGTTTCTACACATCTGTAAAACAAGGGCTATTAGAATATATAAAATTATTTGTAATAAATTAATGAGGTATATTGAAAAACCTGGCCGAAATGGACCGATTTCGACAAAAATACTACTCTAAAACTGATGGAATAGATTCGTTGAACTGGCACTATCTCCTAAAATACTTTGAGTATTTTCATTCAGTAAAGTTTCCGCACATCTATGAAACCAGGGATATTAGGATATATAAAAACATAGGAAATAAATTAATGAGGCATATTGAAAAACCTGACCGGAATGGACCGATCTCGACAAAAATTCTATTCTAAAACTGATGGAATAGACTTGTTGAACTGGCACTATCTCCTAAAATACTTTGAGTATTTTCATTCAGTAAAGTTTCTGCCCATCTATGAAACCAGGGATATTAGGATATATAAAAACATTGGAAATACATTAATCAGGTATATTGAAAAAACTGTACGAAATGGACCGATCTCGACAAAAATACTACTGTAAAACTGATGTATTAGACTCGTTGAACTGGCACTATCTCCTAAAATGCTTTTAGTATTTTCATTCAGTAAAGTTTCTGCACATCTGTAAAACCAGGGCTATTAGAATATATAAAATTATTTGTAATAAATTAATGAGGTATATTGAAAAACCTGGACGAAATGGATCGATTTCGACAAAAATTCTACTCTAAAACTGTTGAAATAGACTCGTCGAACTGGCACTATCTCCTAAAATACTTTGAGTATTTTCATTCGGTAAAGTTTCTGTACATCTATGACACCAGGGCTATTAGGATATATAAAAATATAGGAAATAAATTAATGAGGTATATTTAAAAACCTGGCCGAAATGGACAAATCTCAACAAAAATACTACTGTAAAACTGATGGAATAGACTCGTTGAACTGGTACTATTTCCTAAAATCCTTTGAGTATTTTCATTCGGTAAACTTTCTGCACATCTTTTAAACCTGGGCTATTAGAATATATAAAAATATTTGTAATGAATTCATGAGGTATATTGAAAAACCTCGGCGGAATGGACCGATTTCGACAAAAATTCTACTCTAAAACTGATGGAATAGACTCGTTGAACTGGCACTATATCCTGAAATACTTTGAGTATTTTCATTCGGTAAAGTTTCTGCAAATCTATGACAACAGGGCTATGAAGATATATAAAAATCTTGGAAAGAAATTAATGAGGTATATTGGAAAACCTGGCCGAAATGGACCGATTTCGACAAAAATACTACCGTAAAACTAATGGATTAGACTCGTTGAACTGGCACTATCTCCTAAAATGCTTTGAGTATTTTCATTCGGTAAAGTTTCTGCACATCTGTAAAACAAGGGCTATTAGAATATATAAAATTATTTGTAATAAATTAATGAGGTATATTGAAAAACCTGGCCGAAATGGACCGATCTCGATAAAAATTCTATTCTAAAACTGATGGAATAGACTTATTGAACTGGAACTATCTCCTAAAATGCTTTGAGTATTTTCATTCGGTAAAGTTTCCGCATATCTGTGAAACAAATGCTATTGGGATATATAAAAACATTGGAAATAAATTAATGAGGTATATTGAAAAACCTGGCCGGAATGGACAGATTTCGACAAAAATACTACTCTAAAACTGATGGAATAGATTCGTTGAACTGGCACTATCTCCTAAAATACTTTGAGTATTTTCATTCGGTAAAGTTTCTGCACATCTGTAAAACCAGGGCTATTAGGATTATGAAAACATTGGAAATAAATTAATGAGGTATATTGAAAAAACTGGCCGGAATTGACCGATCTCGACAAAAATTATATTCTAAAACTGAAGGAATAGACTTGTTGAACTGGCACTATCTCCTAAAATGCTTTGAGTATTTTCATTCGGTAAAGTTTCCGCATATCTGTGAAACAAAAGCTATTAGGATATATAAAAACATTGGAAATAAATTAATGAGGTATATTGGAAAACCTGGCCGGAATGGACTGATCTCGACAAAAATACTACTCTAAATCTGATGGAATAGACTCGTTGAACTGGCACTATCTCCTAAAATACTTTAAGTATTTTCATTCGGTAAAGTTTCCGCACATCTATGAAACCAGGGTTATTAGGATATATAAAAACATTGGAAATAAATTAATGAGGTATATTGAAAAGCCTGGCCGAAAAGGACCGATCTCGACAAAAATTCTATTCTAAAACTGATGGAATAGACTTGTTGAACTGGCACTATCTCCTAAAATACTTTGATATTTTCATTCGGTAAACTTTCCGCACATCTATGAAACCAGGGCTATTAGGATATATAAAAACATTGGAAATAAATGAGTGAGGTATATTGAAAAACCTGGCCGAAATGGACCGATCTCGACAAAAATACTACTGTAAAACTGATGGATTAGACCTGTTGAACTGGCACTATCTCCTAAAATGCTTTGAGTATTTTCATTCGGTAAAGTTTCTGCACATTTGTAAAACAAGGGCTATTAGAATATATAAAAACATTGGAAATAAATTAATGAGGTATATTGAAAAACCTGGCTGGAATGGACCGATCTCGACAAAAATACTACTCTAAAACTGATGAAATAGACTTGTTGAACTGGCACTATCTCCTAAAATACTTTGAGTATTTTCATTCGGTAAACTTTCCGCACATCTATAGAACCTGGGCTATTAGAATATATAAAAATATTTGTAATGAATTAATGAGGTATATTGAAAAACCTGGGCAGAATGGACCTATTTCGACAAAAATTCTACTCTAAAACTGATGGAATAGACTCGTTGAACTGGCACTATCTCCTGAAATACTTTGAGTATTTTCATTCAGTAAAGTATCTGCACATCTATGACACCAGGGCTATTAGGATATATAAAAATATTGGAAATAAATTAATGAGGTTTATTGAAAAACCTGGCCGGAATGAACCGATCTCGACAAAAATTCTATTTTAATACTGATGGAATAGACTTGTTGAACTGGCACTATCTCCTAAAATGCTTTGAGTATTTTCATTCGGTAAAGTGTCCGCATATCTGTTAAACAAAGACTATTAGGATATATAAAAACATTGGAAACAAATTAATGAGGTATATTGAAAAACCTGGCAGGAATGGACCGATTTCGACAAAAATACTACTCTAAAACTGATGGAATAGACTCGTTGAACTGGCACTTCTCCTAAAATACTTTGAGTATTTTCATTCAGTAAAGTTTCCGCACATCTACGAAACCAGGGATATTAGGAAATATAAAAACATTGGAAATAAATTAATGAGGTATATTGAAAAACCTGGCCGAAATGAACCGATCTCAACAAAAATACTACTGTAAAACTGATGGATTAGACTCGTTGAACTGGCACTATCTCCTAAAACGCTTTGAGTATTTTCATTCCGTAAAGTTTCTGAACATCTGTAGAACAAAGGCTATTAGAATATATATAATTATTTGTAATAAATTAATGAGGTATATTGAAAAACCTGGCCGGAATGGACCGATCTCGACAAAAATTCTACTGTAAAACTGATGGATTAGACTCCTTAAACTGGCACTATCTCCTCAAATACTTTGAGTATTTTCATTGAGTAACGTTTCCGCTCATCTATTAAACCAGGACTATTGGGAAATGTAAAAATCTTAGAAATAAATTAATGAGGTATATTGAAAAACCTGGCCGAAATTGACCGATTTCGACAAAATACTACCGTAAAACTAATGCATTAGACTCGTTGAACTGGCACTATCTCCTACAATCCTTTGAGTATTTTCATTCAGTAAAGTTTCTGCACATCTGTAAAACAAGGGCTATTAGAATATATAAAATTATTTGTAATAAATTAATGAGGTATATTGAAAAACCTGGCTGGAATGGACCGATCTCGACAAAAATACTACTCTAAAACTGATGAAATAGACTTGTTGAACTGGCACTATCTCCTCAAATACTTTGAGTATTTTCATTCGGTAAACTTTCCGCACATCTATAGAACCTGGGCTATTAGAATATATAAAAATATTTGTAATGAATTAATGAGGTATATTGAAAAACCTGTGCAGAATGGACCTATTTCGACAAAAATTCTACTCTAGAACTGATGGAATAGACTCGTTGAACTGGCACTATCCTGAAATACTTTGAGTATTTTCATTCAGTAAAGTATCTGCACATCTATGACACCAGGGCTATTAGGATATATAAAAATATTGGAAATAAATTAATGAGGTTTATTGAAAAACCTGGCCGGAATGGACCGATCTCGACAAAAATTCTATTTTAATACTGATGGAATAGACTTGTTGAACTGGCACTATCTCCTAAAATGCTTTGAGTATTTTCATTCGGTAAAGTTTCCGCATATCTGTTAAACAAAGACTATTAGGATATATAAAAACATTGGAAACAAATTAATGAGGTATATTGAAAAACCTGGCAGGAATGGACCGATTTCGACAAAAATACTACTCTAAAACTGATGGAATAGACTCGTTGAACTGGCACTTCTCCTAAAATACTTTGAGTATTTTCATTCAATAAAGTTTCCGCACATCTACGAAACCAGGGATATTAGGAAATATAAAAACATTGGAAATAAATTAATGAGGTATATTGAAAAACCTGGCCGAAATGAACCGATCTCAACAAAAATACTACTGTAAAACTGATGGATTAGACTCGTTGAACTGGCACTATGTCCTAAAACGCTTTGAGTATTTTCATTCCGTAAAGTTTCTGAACATCTGTAGAACAAAGGCTATTAGAATATATATAATTATTTGTAATAAATTAATGAGGTATATTGAAAAACCTGGCCGGAATGGACCGATCTCGACAAAAATTCTACTGTAAAACTGATGGATTAGACTCCTTAAACTGGCACTATCTCCTCAAATACTTTGAGTATTTTCATTGAGTAACGTTTCCGCTCATCTATTAAACCAGGACTATTGGGAAATGTAAAAATCTTGGAAATAAATTAATGAGGTATATTGAAAAACCTGGCCGAAATTGACCGATTTCGACAAAAATACTACCGTAAAACTAATGCATTAGACTCGTTGAACTGGCACTATCTCCTACAATCCTTTGAGTATTTTCATTCGGTAAAGTTTCTGCACATCTGTAAAACAAGGGCTATTAGAATATATAAAATTATTTGTAATAAATGAATCAGGTATATTGAAAAACCTGGCCGAAATGGACCGATCTCGACAAAAACTCTCCTCTAAAACTGATGGAATAGATTCGTTGAACTGGCACTATCTCCTAAAATACTTTGAGTATTTTCATTCGATAAAGTTTCCGCACATATGTAGAACATGGGCTATTAGGATATATAAAAATATTTGTAATGAATTAAAGAGGTATATTGAAAAACCTGGCTGGAATGGACCGATCTCGACAAAAATACTACTCTCAAACTGATGAAATAGACTTGTTGAACTGGCACTATCTCCTAAAATACTTTGAGTATTTTCATTCGGTAAACTTTCAGCACATCTATAGAGCCTGGGCTATTAAAATATATAAAAATATTTGTAATGAATTAATGAGGTATATTGAAAAACCTGTGCAGAATGGACCTATTTCGACAAAAATTCTACTCTAGAACTGATGGAATAGACTCGTTGAACTGGCACTATCTCCTGAAATACTTTGAGTATTTTCATTCAGTAAAGTATCTGCACATCTATGACACTAGGGCTATTAGGATATATAAAAATATTGGAAATAAATTAATGAGGTATATTGAAAAACCTGGGCGGAATGGACCGATCTCGACAAAAATTCTATTCTAAAACTGATGGAATAGACTTGTTGAACTGGCACTATCTCCTAAAATGCTTTGAGTATTTTCATTCGGTAAAGTTTCCGCATATCTGTGAAACAAAGGCTATTAGGATATATAAAAACGTTGGAAATAAATTAATGAGGTATATTGAAGAACCTGGTCGGAATGGACCGATTTCGACAAAAATACTACTCTAAAACTGATGGAATAGACTCGTTGAACTGGCACTATCTCCTAAAATACTTTGAGTATTTTCATTCAATAAAGTTTCCGCCCATCTACGAAACCAGGGATAATAGGAAATATAAAAACATTGGAAATAAATTAATGAGGTATATTGAAAAACCTTGCCGAAATGAACCGATCTCAGAAAAAATACTACTGTAAAACTGATGGATTAGACTCGTTGAACTGGCACTATCTACTAAAATGCTTTGAGTATTTTCATTCAGTAAAGTTTCAGCACATCTGTAAAACCATTGCTATTAGAATATATAAAATTATTTGTAATAAATTAATGAGGTATATTGAAAAACCGGGGCGGAATGAACCCATTTCGACAAAAATTCTACTCTAAAACTGATGGAATAGACTCGTTGAACTGGCACTATATCCTCAAATACTTTGAGTATTTTCATTCGGTAAAGTTTCTGCACATTTATGACACCAGGGCTATTAGGATATATAAAAATATTGGAAATAAATTAATGAGGTATATTGAAAAACCTGGCCGGAATGGACCGATCTCAACAAAAATACTACTGTAAAGCTGATGGAATACACTCGATGAACTGGCACTATCTCCTAAAATACTTTGAGTATTTTCATTCAGTAAAGTTTCTGCACATCTATGAAACCAGGGCTATTGGGAAAGGTAAAAATCTTGGAAATAAATTAATGAGGTATATTGAAAATCCTTGCCGGAATGGACCGATATCAACAAAAACACTACTCTAAAACTGATCAAATAGACTCTTTGAACTGGCCCTATCTCCTAAAATACTTTGAGTATTTTCATTCGGTAAAGTTTCCGCACATCTAAGAAATCAGGGCTATTAGAATATATAAAAAATATCGGAAATAAATTAATGAGGTATATTGAAAAACCTGGCGGGAATGGATCGCTCTCGACAAAAATACTACTCTAAAACTAATGAAATAGACTCGTTGAACTGGCACTATCTCCTAAAATACTTTGAGTATTTCCATTCGGTAGAGTTTCTGCACATCTGTAGAACATGGGCTCTTAGAATATATAAAATTATTTGTAATAAATTAATGAGGTATATTGAAAAACCTGGCTGGAATTGACCGATCTCCACAAATATTCTACTCTAAAACTGATGGAAAAGACTCGTTGAACTGGCACTATATCCTTAAATACTTTGAGTATTTTCATTCAGTAAAGTTTCCACACATCTATGAAGCCAGGGCTATTAGGATATGTGAAAACATTGGAAATAAATTAATGAGGTATATTGAAAAGCCTGGCCGAAATGGACCGATCTCAACAAAAATACTACTCTAAAACTGATGAAATACACTCGTTGAACTGGCACTATCTCCTAAAATACTTTAAGTATTTTCATTCGGTAAAGTTTCCGCACATCTATGAAACGAGGGCTATAACGAAATGTAGAAATCTTGGAAATAAATTAATGAGGTATATTGAAAAAGGTGGCCGAAATGGACCGATTTCGACAAAAATACTACTCTAAAACTGATGGAATAGACTCGTTGAACTGGCACTATATCCTCAAATACTTTGAGTATTTTCATTCGGTAAAGTTTCTGCACATCTATGACACCACGGCTAATAGGATATATAAAAATATTGGAAATAAATTAATGAGGTATATTGAAAAACCTGGCCGGAATGGACCGATCTCGACAAAAATACTACTCTAAAACTGATGAAATAGACTCGTTGAACTGGCACTATGTCCTAAAATACTTTGAGTATTTTCATTCGGTAAACTTTCCCCAAATCTATGAAACCAGGGCTATTAGGATTTATAAAAATATTGGAAATAAATTAATCAGGTATATTGAAAAACCTGGATGGAATGGACCGATCTCGACAAAAATTCTACTTTAAAACTGATGGAATAGACTCGTTGAACTGGCACTATCTCCTAAAACACTTTAAGTATTTTCATTCGGTAAAGTTTCCGCACTTCTATGAAACAAGGGTTATTAGGATATATAAAAATATTAGAAATAAATTAATGAGGTATATTGAAAAACCTGGCCGAAATGGACCGATTTCGACAAAAATATTACTCTAAAACTGATGTAATAGACTCGTTGAACTGGCACTATCTCCTAAAATACTTTGAGTATTTACATTCGGTAAATTTTCTGCACATCTGAATAGAATAACCTGGGTTATTAGAATATATAAAAATATTTGTAATAAATTAATGAGGTATATTGAAAAACCTGGCCGAAATGGACCGATCTCGACAAATATTCTACTCTAAAACTGATAGAAAAAAATCGTTTAACTGGCACTATGTCCTAAAATACTTTGAGTATTTTCATTCGGTAAACTTTCCGCAAATCTATGAAACCAGGGCTATTAGGATATATAAAAATATTGGAAATAAATTAATGAGGTATATTGAACAACCTGGATGGAATGGACCGATCTCGACAAAAATTCTACTTTAAAACTGATGGAATAGACTCGTTGAACTGGCACTATCTCCTAAAATACTTTGAGTATTTTCATTCGGTAAAGTTTCCGCATATCTGTGAAACTAGGGCTATTAGAATATATAAAATTATATGTAATAAATTAATGAGGTATATTGAAAAACCTGGCCGAAATGGACCGATTTCGACAAAAATACTACTCTAAAACTGATGGAATAGACTCGTTGAACTGGCACTATATCCTCAAATACTTTGAGTATTTTCATTCGGTAAAGTTTCTGCACATCTATGACACCAGGGCTATTAATATATATAAAAACATTGGAAATAAATTAATGAGGTATATTGAAAAACCTGGCCGAAATGGACCGATTTCGACAAAAATACTACTCTAAAACTGATGTAATAGACTCGTTGAACTGGCACTATCTCCTAAAATACTTTGAGTATTTACATTCGGTAAAGTTTCGGCACATCTGAATAGAATAACCTGGGCTATTAGAATATATAAAAATATTTGTAATAAATTAATGAGGTATATTGAAAACCTGGCCGAAATGGAACAATTTCGACAAAAATGCTACTCTACAACTGATGAAATAGACTCTTTGAACTGGTACTATCTCCAAAAATACTTTGAGTATTTTCATTCGGTAAAGTTTCTGCATATCTGTGAAACTAGAGCTATTAGAATATATAAAATTATTTGTAATAAATTAATGAGGTATATTGAAAAACCTGGCCGAAATGGACCGATTTCGACAAAAATACTACTCTAAAACTGATGGAATAGACTCGTTGAACTGGCACTATATCCTCAAATACTTTGAGTATTTTCATTCGGTAAAGTTTCTGCACATCTATGGCACCAGGGCTATTAATATATATAAAAACATTGGAAATAAATTAATGAGGTATATTGAAAAACCTGGCCGAAATGGACCGATTTCGACAAAAATACTACTCTAAAACTGATGTAATAGACTCGTTGAACTGGCACTATCTCCTAAAATACTTTGAGTATTTACATTCGGTAAAGTTTCTGCACATCTGAATAGAATAACCTGGGCTATTAGAATATATAAAAATATTTGTAATAAATTAATGAGGTATATTGAAAACCTGGCCGAAATGGAACAATTTCGACAAAAATGCTACTCTAAAACTGATGAAATAGACTCTTTGAACTGGTACTATCTCCAAAAATACTTTGAGTATTTTCATTCGGTAAAGTTTCTGCATATCTGTGAAAATAGGGCTATTAGAATATATAAAATTATTTGTAATAAATTAATGAGGTATATTGAAAAACCTGGCCGAAATGGACCGATTTCGACAAAAGTACTACTCTAAAACTGATGGAATAGACTCGTTGAACTGGCACTATATCCTCAAATACTTTGAGTATTTTCATTCGGTAAAGTTTCTGCACATCTATGACACCAGGGCTATTAATATATATAAAAACATTGGAAATAAATTAATGAGGTATATTGAAAAACCTGGCCGGAATGGACCCATTTCGACAAAAATTCTACCTCTAAAACTGATGAAATACACTCGTTGAACTGGCACTATCTCCTAAAACACTTTAAATATTTTCATTCGGTAAAGTTTCCGCACATCTATGAAACCAGGGCTATTAGGATATATAAAAATATTGGAAATAAATTAATGAGGTATATTGAAAAACCTGGCCGAAATGGACCGATCTCGACAAATATTCTACTCTAAAACTGATGGAAAAGACTCGTTGAACTGGCACTATGTCCTAAAATACTTTGAGTATTTTCATTCGGTAAAGTTTCCGCTCATCTGTAGAAACTGGGCAAATAGAATATATAAAAATATTTGTATTGAATTTATGAGGTATATTGAAAAACCTGGGCGGAATGGACCGATTTCGACAAAAATACTACTCTAAAACTGATGGAGTAGACTCGTTGAACTGGCACTATCTCCTAAAATACTTTGAGTATTTTCATTCAGTAAAGTTTCCACACATCTATGAAGCCAGGGCTATTAGGATATATAAAAACATTGGAAATAAATTCATGAGGAATATTGAAAAGCCTGGCCGAAATGGACCGATCTCAACAAAAATACTACTCTAAAACTGATGGATTAGACTCGTTGAACTGGCACTATCTCCTAAAATGCTTTGAGTATTTTCATTCGGTAAAGTTTCCTCACATCTATGAAACCAGGGATATTGGGATATATAGAAATATCGGAAATAAATTATTGAGGTATATTGAAAAACCTGGCCGGAATGGACCCATTTCGACAAAAATTCTACCTCTAAAACTGATGAAATACACTCGTTGAACTGGCACTATCTCCTAAAACACTTTAAATATTTTCATTCGGTAAAGTTTCCGCACATCTATGAAACCAGGGCTATTAGGATATATAAAAATATTGGAAATAAATTAATGAGGTATATTGAAAAACCTGGCCGAAATGGACCGATCTCGACAAAAATACTACTGTAAAACTGATGGATTAGACTCGTTGAACTGGCACTATCTCCTAAAATACTTTGAGTATTTTCATTCGGTAAAGTTTCTGCACATCTGTAGAACAAGGGCTATTAGAATATATAAAAATATTTGTAATAAATTAATGAGGTATATTGAAAAACCTGGCCGAAATGGACCGATCTCGACAAATATTCTACTCTAAAACTGATGGAAAAGACTCGTTGAACTGGCACTATGTCCTAAAATACTTTGAGTATTTTCATTCGGTAAAGTTTCCGCTCATCTGTAGAAACTGGGCAAATAGAATATATAAAAATATTTGTATTGAATTTATGAGGTATATTGAAAAACCTGGGCGGAATGGACCGATTTCGACAAAAATACTACTCTAAAACTGATGGAGTAGACTCGTTGAACTGGCACTATCTCCTAAAATACTTTGAGTATTTTCATTCAGTAAAGTTTCCACACATCTATGAAGCCAGGGCTATTAGGATATATAAAAACATTGGAAATAAATTCATGAGGAATATTGAAAAGCCTGGCCGAAATGGACCGATCTCAACAAAAATACTACTCTAAAACTGATGGATTAGACTCGTTGAACTGGCACTATCTCCTAAAATGCTTTGAGTATTTTCATTCGGTAAAGTTTCCTCACATCTATGAAACCAGGGATATTGGGATATATAGAAATATCGGAAATAAATTATTGAGGTATATTGAAAAACCTGGCCGGAATGGACCCATTTCGACAAAAATTCTACCTCTAAAACTGATGAAATACACTCGTTGAACTGGCACTATCTCCTAAAACACTTTAAATATTTTCATTCGGTAAAGTTTCCGCACATCTATGAAAGCAGGGCTATTAGGATATATAAAAATATTGGAAATAAATTAATGAGGTATATTGAAAAACCTGGCCGAAATGGACCGATCTCGACAAAAATACTACTGTAAAACTGATGGATTAGACTCGTTGAACTGGCACTATCTCCTAAAATACTTTGAGTATTTTCATTCGGTAAAGTTTCTGCACATCTGTAGAACAAGGGCTATTAGAATATATAAAAATATTTGTAATAAATTAATGAG
The DNA here is from genome assembly GCF_947568905.1 of Ostrea edulis. Classification (NCBI taxonomy): domain Eukaryota; kingdom Metazoa; phylum Mollusca; class Bivalvia; order Ostreida; family Ostreidae; genus Ostrea; species Ostrea edulis. The sequence continues at coordinate 1,237,849 of NC_079173.1, read as the reverse complement.
GTGTATTGAAAAACCTGGCCGAAATGGACCGATCTCGACAAATATTCTACTCTAAAACTGATGGAATAGACTCGTTGAACTGGCACTATGTCCTAAAATACTTTGAGTATTTTCATTCGGTAAAGTTTCCGCTCATCTGTAGAAACTGGGCAAATAGAATATATAAAAATATTTGTATTGAATTTATGAGGTATATTGAAAAACCTGGGCGGAATGGACCGATTTCGACAAAAATACTACTCTAAAACTGATGGAGTAGACTCGTTGAACTGGCACTATCTCCTAAAATACTTTGAGTATTTTCATTCAGTAAAGTTTCCACACATCTATGAAGCCAGGGCTATTAGGATATATAAAAACATTGGAAATAAATTCATGAGGTATATTGAAAAGCCTGGCCGAAATGGACCGATCTCAACAAAAATACTACTCTAAAACTGATGGATTAGACTCGTTGAACTGGCACTATCTCCTAAAATGCTTTGAGTATTTTCATTCGGTAAAGTTTCCTCACATCTATGAAACCAGGGATATTGGGATATATAGAAATATCGGAAATAAATTATTGAGGTATATTGAAAAACCTGGCCGGAATGGACCCATTTCGACAAAAATTCTACCTCTAAAACTGATGAAATACACTCGTTGAACTGGCACTATCTCCTAAAACACTTTAAATATTTTCATTCGGTAAAGTTTCCGCACATCTATGAAAGCAGGGCTATTAGGATATATAAAAATATTGGAAATAAATTAATGAGGTATATTGAAAAACCTGGCCGAAATGGACCGATCTCGACAAAAATACTACTGTAAAACTGATGGATTAGACTCGTTGAACTGGCACTATCTCCTAAAATACTTTGAGTATTTTCATTCGGTAAAGTTTCTGCACATCTGTAGAACAAGGGCTATTAGAATATATAAAAATATTTGTAATAAATTAATGAGGTATATTGAAAAACCTGGCCGAAATGGACCGATCTCGACAAATATTCTACTCTAAAACTGATGGAAAAGACTCGTTGAACTGGCACTATGTCCTAAAATACTTTGAGTATTTTCATTCGGTAAAGTTTCCGCTCATCTGTAGAAACTGGGCAAATAGAATATATAAAAATATTTGTATTGAATTTATGAGGTATATTGAAGAACCTGGGCGGAATGGACCGATTTCGACAAAAATACTACTCTAAAACTGATGGAGTAGACTCGTTGAACTGGCACTATCTCCTAAAATACTTTGAGTATTTTCATTCAGTAAAGTTTCCACACGTCTATGAAGCCAGGGCTATCAGGATATATAAAAACATTGGAAATAAATTCATGAGGTATATTGAAAAGCCTGGCCGAAATGAACCGATCTCAACAAAAATACTACTCTAAAACTGATGGATTAGACTCGTTGAACTGGCACTATCTCCTGAAATACTTTGAGTATTTTCATTCAGTAAAGTTTCCACACATCTATGACACCAGGGCTATTAGTATATATAAAAATATTGGAAATTAATCAATGAGGTATATTGAAAAACCTGGCCGAAATGGACCGATCTCGACAAAAATACTACTGTAAAACTGATGGATTAGACTCGTTAAACTGGCACTATCTCCTAAAATGCTTTGAGTATTTTCATTCGGTAAAGTTTCCTCACATCTATGAAACCAGGGCTATTAGGATATATAGAAATATCGGAAATAAATTATTGAGGTATATTGAAAAACCTGGCCGGAATGGAACGATCTCGACAAAAATGCTACTCTAAAACTGATGGAATAGACTCGTTGAACTGGCACTATATCCTCAAATACTTTGAGTATTTTCATTCTGTAAAGTTTCCGCACATCTATGACACCAGGGCTATTAGAATATATAAAAATATTTGTAATGAATTAATGAGGTATATTGAAAACCTGGCCGAAATGGACCGATCTCGACAAAAATACTACTGTAAAACTGATGGAATAGACTCGTTGAACTGGCACTATCTCCTAAAATACTTTGAGTATTTTCATTCGGTAAAGTTTCTGCACATCTGTAAACAAAGGGCTATTAGAATATATAAAATTATTTGTAATAAATTAATGAGGTACATTGAAAAACCTGGCCGAAATGGACCGATCTCTACAAAAATACTACTCTAAAACTGATGGAATAGACTATTTGAACTGGCACTATCTCCTAAAATACTTTGAGTATTTTCATTCGGTAAAGTTTCCGCACATCTGTAAAACAAGGGCTATTAGAATATATAAAAATATTTGTAATGAATTAATGAGGTATATTGAAAAAACTGGCCAGAATGGACCGATCTCGACAAAAATACTACTCTAAAACTGATGAAATAGAGTCGTTCAACTGGCACTATCTCCTGAAATACTTTGAGTATTTTCATTTGGCAAAGTTTCCGCACATCTATGAAACCAGAGCTATTAGGATATATAGAAATATCGGAAATGAATTAATGAGGTATATTGAAAAACTTAGCCGAAATGGACCGATTTCGACAAAAATACTACTCTAAAACTGATGGAATAGACTCGTTGAACTGGCACTATCTCCTGAAATACTTTGAGTATTTTCATTCAGTAAAATTTCCACACATCTATGACACAAGAGCTATTAGTATATATAAAAATTTTGGAAATAAATTAATGAGGTATATTGAAAAACCTGGCCGAAATGGACCGATCTCGACAAAAATACTACTGTAAAACTGATGGAATAGACTCGTTGAACTGGCACTATCTCCTAAAATACTTTGAGTATTTTCATTCGGTAAAGTTTCCGCACATCTGTAAAACAAGGGCTATTAGAATATATAAAAAATATTTGTAATGAATTAATGAGGTATATTGAAAAACCTGGCCAGAATGGACCGATCTCGACAAAAATACTACTCTAAAACTGATGAAATAGACTCGTTGAACTGGCACTATCTCTTAAAATACTTTGAGTATTTTCATTCGGTAAAGTTTCCTCACATCTATGAAACCAGCGCTATAAGGATATATAAAGATATTGGAAATAAATTAATGAGGTATATTGAAAAACGTGGCCGGAATGGACCAATGTCGACAAAAATACTACTCTAAAACTGATGGAATAGACTCGTTGAACTGGCACTATCTCCTGAAATACTTTGAGTATTTTAATTCGGTAAAGTTTCTGCTCATCTAAGTAACCAGTACCATTAGGATATGTAAAAATAATGGTAAAAAATTAATGAGGTATATTGATAAACCTGGCCGGAATGGACCGATCTCGACAAAATACTACTCTAAAACTAAATATAAATATATAAAATTTATTATATATACAATTACATATATTATAAAATATTATATATATCAAAATATTTATATTATATATTTACATAAAATTTAAATTATATCAAAATATAACAAATATTATAATATATAATAATATAGTATTTTTATATATAATATACTGTAAAGACATCCTCCGGACAGAGGCCTGCATGTCAGAGCTTAGGAGGACCCAAAAGCGAACGCGTCGCAAGATCCTACAAAGGAATCCATCGTGGAAACGGAAGCCCTGGGTGTGTTCCTTTCCTTCATTGTTGTCTGATATTCGTGTATACATAATTCCATTATTTATGCATATCTGCTTTTGTTACAGCCCGCGTGATCACGCTCCAGCAGGTGATCCACTCGGACTATGCGAGGGCCATCCAACATCGACTGTCGAGGACGCAGACCTTCTCAAACCCGGACGTCCTGCGCAGAGTGCGCAAGTTCATCATGTTCCGCCTACTAATGGAGAACGGCCAACGCACATCTGCATCGATGGGGATCACCCCCACGCAGCACTGTTAAGGCAGGTCTAGATATTATGAGAGTGAAAAATGCGCGAAAATAGGTAATATGACGTCACAATCAGATTTATTTCTGACGTCTGGTAACAAATATTCCATAATAAGAGATGATGTGGTTAAAATTTACGAACAATTTTATTGTTATATCATGTAATTATGTAATGAATAATATTGAAGCTCGCATATCAAATAATTGATCTACATAAACATTAAAACGGCCTTGTTATTCATTCCACCCAGTTGAAGTTCACGCATGCGCAGTTCGAAATCGGCCTCTCATGCGAGCTTGTCACGACACAATGTCGAAGAAGATGGGTGCATTGGCCACTTGGTGTTATTGCAAAGTTTACGGTTACAGCCATGTGTCATGATTGTCATCCGACAAAAAGGGTTGTTTAGATGTCATTTTACTCCATTATGCCCTTTTGATATTATATTCTTTGTATTTCTGTCTTTTCAATGTATACAAAAGCTTCGACCTACCGAAAATTATCGTGAGCACATGGTATGCATTGATGCATCGTCAGTTTCTGAATCGGAGAGCATGGACTGTCATGGATTTTAATGTTGTTGAATATGGCTGTGAAATGTTTTTATTTTCCGTCACGATATTTAACATTCACTGCAATATTTTATATTTATTCTATAACTTATTGTAGGATTTTCATGTATTTGAAAGTGAAAATAAGAAAGTTACGACCTCCAGAGGCTCGTCATGAATTGACCCGCTCTATTCTATATTTACACAAGGCTACAGGGGGTTTCAATTAGCCACACGACACCCTTTTATTTAATAGCAAATAGAACGACGTGTATTTCCTTTGAAATGATTTATTTTAAAAGCATATGGGTTCCAGTCTTTATATATAAATATCTCAAAATGATTAAGACTGGATATATAAATACCATTACAAAAAAATATAGTTTATATAGTTTAGAGCTTATATAAATGAACAATATATGCATCGTTCTGAATTCTGGTACATTGTTGAAAGAGTTTTATCAATAAAATGTTTACATGTCCCCTTAGACATTGAAAACAATCATTTACACTTATTCAGACTTAGTTGACAATCTAAAACAATTTTGTAATGACTTAAACTAGAAATGGACTTGTAGGTGTTTTTGTTTGTTACACTCAATTGATAATGCAATAAATCATAATGCACGATTAATGGCCACTTAAAACACCGGTATCAAAAGACTAAGTATCAAGCTAGCTGTCCATCATCATCACAATGTATCAACAAAAATCAAAATGAACAAAATAGAAAAGTACAAAGTGAATACAACTACATATACATGGTAGTTTTAAAGATGCAATGAATGCAACAAGCATGTTAATTAGTGTACAAACCAATTGGAATATAGACAATCTATTTGAAAACTTGACAAGTAAAGCACTTAAATGAATATTCAATACGTTCATTCGTCAAATGCATATAGAAATGATATGTACCGCAAGTTGTAAATAAACAAATGCAGTAAACAAATCCCGATATCATATGCATTACAATATAGTAGCAATCTGCAGGTAGAACAAGTACACAAACTGCTGAGATTTAAGGAATGCAGTATATAAAAATGTGCTATGGGATGGGGAAAAAATGTTTGAATGCACATGATGAAAATTGAAAGAATTGCACACATGGATTTGGAAAAAAGGTTCAATCATGACAAAAGGCAAAACACATCAGATTGCAAGTCAGAAAAACATACAGAAGTAATCAACTCTTATGTTCTAAGCAAAGCAATCAAGTCAACTAAGTACACATGCAATTAAAGTTCATAAAGATTTAAAAACATAAACATTGTCTCTGTCAACATGATTAACCCTACATTCTTGAATTGTGTACTATTCACATTAAATCAAAGGTGGAGGTCTCAACCTTATTATAGCATTTTGCGCTTTAGCATTAAGAGATGATAAAGGCACCCATATTGCATTTTGAGCAGGTTCATCAATAATTTGCACAAGAAATTCTGGACCGTTATTTCTATTTCGTTGAGCAAGCACTCGCTTAATATTGTGAAGTTCGTCAGAGTCTGAAGAAATGGAGGTATGAGTGTCTGCTAATGGATCAACATGATTGTTGTCACGAAATCGGATTGGTTGCTGGCGATTTCTTCTTGGCCTTTGGAATACTGAAAGAGGAATGTCCTTGGTTTTCTTCACCATCACTGTTTCAGATGCAAAAGTGGAGTCACTGCCGGCAGACATTGATCGAGGGGGCTCTGGAATATGATCTGTCTCTGTTGCTGTACTTTCCACTCCCTGAGACTTATTAGAGGTAACGACTCTGAAAAAGGAAGATGGTGTCGGTTGACGGACATACGCCAATTTCAAACGATCCACATGAATGGGGGTAGATAGGACTTTCCCTGTGGCTTCATCCCTCAGTGTAACCATGTGTGGGGAATCCACATTGTGCACAACATACACTCCAACGTACATATTTTGCAATTTCTGAGCAGCTCCAGTAGGTTCCTTATGCAGAAACACAAAATCACCCACTGTTAAGTTCAAAGGTCTCGTGTGTTCATTTACATGTCGCAACATTTGCATTTTGTAATTTTTGGTATTGGTCACTACATTAATTTGTAATAAATTAATGAGATATATTGAAAAACCTGCTGCAATGGACCGACGTCGACAAAAATACTACTCTAAAACGGATGGTATAGACTCGTTGAACTGGCACTATCTCCTAAAATACTTTGAGTATTTTCATTCGGTGAAGTTTCTGCACATATGTAAAACCAGAGCTATTAGAATATCTAAACATATTGTTAATAAATTAATGAGATATATTGAGAAACCTGGCCGGAATGGACCGAGCTCGACAAAAATATTACTCTACAAGTGATGAAATAGACTCGTTGAACTGGCACTATCTCCTAAAATACTTTGAGTATTTTCATTCGGTAAAGTTTATGCACATATGTAAAACCAGACCTATTAGAATATATAAAAATATTGTTAATAAATTAATGAGATATATTGAGAAACCTGGCCGGAATTGACCAAGCTCGACAAAAATACTACTCTACAAGTGATGGAATAGACTCGTTGAACTGGCACTATCTCCTCAAATATTTTGAGTACTTTCCTTTAGTAAATTTTCTGCACATCTTTGAAACCAGGGATATTAGGATATATAAAAAGATTGGAAATAAATTAATGAGGTATATTGAAAAACCTGGCCGGAACAGACCGATCTCGTCAAAAATACTACTCTAAAACTGATGGAATAGACTAGTTGAACTGGCAATATCTCCTAAAACACTTTGAGAATTTTCATTCGGCAAATTTTCCGCACATCTGTGAAACCAGGGCTATTAGAATATATAAAAATATTGGAAATAAATTAATGAGGTATATTGAAAAACCTGGTCGGAATGGACCAATATCGACAAAAATACTACTCTAAAACTGATGAAATTGACTCGTTGAACTGGCACTATCTCCTAAACTACTTTGAGTATTTTCATTCGATGAAGTTTCCGCACATCTGTAAAACCGGGGCCATTAGAATATATAAAAATATTAGAAATAAATTAATGAGGTATATTGAAAAACCTGGCCGTAACGGACCGATCTCGACAAAAATACTACTCTTAAACTGATGGAATAGACTCGTTGAACTGGCAATATCTCCTAAAATATTTTGAGTATTTTCATTCGGTAAAGTTTCCGCACATTTGGGAAACCAGGGCGTTTACCATATATAAAAAGATTGGAAATAAAGTAATGAGGTATAGTGAAAAACCTGGCCGGAATTGACCAATCTCGATAAAACTACTACTCTAAAAGTGATGGAATAGACTCGTTGAACTGGCACTATCTCCTAAAATACTTTGAGTATTTTCATTCGGTAAAGTTTCCGCACATCTGAAAAACCAGGGCCATTAGAATATATAAAAATATTAGAAGTAAAGGACAAGGGACGTTATTGACTATATACCGCCGAGATTTTTTTCATTTTTTCAACTTTCATACTATGCTTAATTATTCTTTTTATTTACACAACTAGGATGTTCTTCTAATCCCACTTGCATGAAATTGACGTAATATTTTATTTTGACGTCATCAATATACGCTAAAGTTGAGCTGTTTAGCGGAATCTGTTGATTTGAAATAAATTATGAATAAACTTTAGCAAAAACAAATACTTTTGCATGCAACAACCAGATTTATATTTTGCATGTTTAATTATCCATTAATATTCTTCTTTCATTATCAATATGGTGTCGGTTGTTGGCTGCAAACAATATGAATTTCAAAAAAGAATGAAGACGTAAATCGGCCGTTTTCGTTACGCAAAGTCAATATTTTGCATGTTATAGAACTGAAAAATAATAATACTTTTGCATGCAACAACCAGATTTATATTTTGCATGTTTGATTATCCATTAATATTCTTCTTTCATTATCAATATGGTGTCGGTTGTTGGCTGCAAACAATATGAATTTTTAAAAAAGAATGAATGCGATATCGGCTGTTTTTGATACGCAAAGTCAATATTTTGCATGTTATAGAACTAAAGAAAAAAAAACTTTTGCATGCAACAACCAGATTTATATTTTGCATGTTTAATTATCCATTAATATTCTTCTTTCATTATCAATATGGTGTCGGTTGTTGGCTGCAAACAATATGAATTTTAAAAAAGAATGAATACGTAAATCGGCCGTTTTCGTTACGCAAAGTCAATATTTTGCATGTTATAGAACTGAAGCAAACTGTTCCATCATTTAACCTCATAAACTTTTACTTACTCTGCGATTTAATAAATACATGTATGTCCTGTCAAACAATTAATGCTTTACCTAGTTTGCCATAAATATCTGCACCTAATAAATGCAGATGTCTGCCTTTCGAGTCACAGAGGCGGATCAAAATCCACCGCATGATGAATGGAAATTATTCTACTTTCGTTTTCAAAGGTCACGGGAACATGTCTTTTCAAAATAAGATTATTTAAGAATAAATTGAATTTTAAAAAAAATATAATCAAAGACACGCATAGACCTGTAATAACTTGAATTTATTTTCTTTTTACAAAAATCGGACCAAAATTCGTTCATTTTCGGCAAAAAATACGTTACATCTCAAGAGCTAGATAGTTGGGATGTCTGTTACTTTTTTCGCTTTTTAAACTATCTTTGATACAAATATATCAAATATAATGCATAAAACTTGTTGCTAATAATATTGACGTGTTTGTGCGGGTTTTTCTTTAAAGCAGTTTTCTTACATCAATTTTAACGTACATGCCGCGACATGCATGTATATATATGATGCATGTTGAAATTAGATGTTACTACATTAGTAATTAGATATTGATTCCAAAGGTTCTTAAAACGGTTTAAATTAAAAATAAATTAACAGCAAATCATTATTTATATCTTCCAGCGAGATGTGATTTCTTTAAAACGTCGAAAACCTGTGATCGATTTGAAACTTCGACCATTGTTGTGGCAGATTTTTCTCTATATCGCATATTGATTGATTGAATATTGCTTAACGCCCCTCTTGAGAATATTCCACTCATGGAAACCTCACCACTGCCAGTGAAGGGCTGCACAATTTAGGCCTATGCTCGGCGCTTATGGCCATTGAGCAGGGAGGGATCTTTATCGTGACACACCTGCTGTGACACGGGACCTCAGTTTTTTTGTGGTCTCATCCGAAGACCACCCCATTTAGTCGCCTCTTACGACAAACAAGGAGTACTGAGGACCTACTAAAACCTGGATCCCCACGGGGTCATATATATATATATATATATATATATATATATATATATAATAGATGCACATTTACAGGTGCACTTATATAACAAAGGTAATTGATATAAATATTCAAACACCGTAGTATCGAAGAGGGGTTGCCCCTCCACTTTTGGGGAGGGGGGGTGATGTCGACCATTTCCTTGCTATGGGAACAACTTGACCAGTCTAATGACGCTTCAACTTTTATCAATCTTATAAAATATATTATATATGTGTTGTGGCGATTTTTATTAAAAGTTTATATTAATAGTATTGATGTATGCCCCTCCATGATTAAGAAAACTGGAGTATAACCGTAAGGTTATGTACATATGTAGACGCTTCTCTCTCTCTCTCTCTCTCTCTCTCTCTCTCTCTCTCTCTCTCTCTCTCTCTCTCTCGCTCTCTCTCGTCAAGGTGTTCTGGATAGGCCTGGCCCGCACATTGAAAAATGATGCATGTTTATTAAATTCGTTTTTAAAAAAGGTCTGTTGTAGTTACATATACTGTCTCTTGGAAACAGACACGTGGCATCATTTATTGGGGGTGGAGTCGAAAGATAAGTTGGTAGTTAACTAGGAAATGAAAAAAAACCTTTCTGCCTGATCTTCGAATTTTTAAATCGCCGGGAGGGGGGATATTCTTTGCTACATGGGTTCAATTCATAATTTTAAGCCTATTTTTTTCTCATTATAAACTACTATCAAGAATAGGGGGGGGGGGCGTTTCACTCAATATTTCCTTATTCGCGTATGAAAATAAGTGCCTGGGAAAAGCATTTGAATATACTACATTGTCTATACATGTACTCAAACAACTTCTCAGAGTCTGTTCTAGATTTAGACTGAATGTCGGTGCATACAATGACATGCCCACTGACTGATGTAATTTTCATTTATCAAAGATGAACACTATATGGAGAGAGAGAGAGAGAGAGAGAGAGAGAGAGAGAGAGAGAGAGAGAGAGTTGGAACTACTCTTTGTTGACCATTTAGGGGAATGTAAAGATATAAACATGACGCATTTTTGTGAGGGATTTTAAATACATTTGCTATATGAAATATACCATCTGAAGTTAATGTATATATTACTTGACGTGTTTTGCTGTACCCAAGAAAATGATATCCCATTCATGCAACATAAATTTGTATCGTTTAGTACATGTACATTTACCACACTTTATTCAATATGTTTTGTAAATACCCACAGCAGGCAGACATATTTTATTCGTATCATGTACTGTAACATGTATATTGCATACACATGTAAGCAGACCTGTTATATAGTCCTTGGTTTACATAGCATAACAAGTAATTTTATCCGACTCAATCAACGTTTAAAAAAGGAAAAAGAAAATTCAAGAGCCAATTCATTGTCCATATTTCATTTGAATAGGAGGATATCGAACAGCACCTTCGAAAATATGATTGCATTCTACTCAACAACGTTTAACAAATATATTTACACGCATTATTTTCCTCACTCTAATTAACACAAGATTCTTCCGCAAAATGTATATGACCACGATTAAGTTACATGTAAATGAATAATGTATTTTCCATAGCATGCCAGTTTTCAATAGTCTTTGATATCAATGAGTATTTTGATATAAAAAGTTAATATTGTAACTTTTAGAAAAATATTCTAGAAGAATCAGGGGACTGTAAATCCTATAACGTCGATGACGTCGTTCCAAAAAAGCAACCGTCGGAAGACAGCGTCAGAGTTAACAATGCAATATTGTAACGTTATATTCTCAATACAAGCAACAAGAAAATGGTACATGTTATATATGAATGAAACGAGAAAATTATCATCTTTCTACCTGCAAAATGTGATCGGTTTTTGAAACGCGGCCAATTTTGGCCAATAACGTCCCTTGTCCTTAATGGGGTATATTGAAAAACCTCGCCGGAATGGAACGAGATCGAGAAAAATACTACTCTTAAACTGATGGAATAGACTCGTTGAACTGGCAATATCTCTTAAAATACTTTGAATATTTTCATTCGGTAAAGTTTCCGCACATCTGTGAAACCAGGACTATTAGAATATATAAAACTATTGGAAATAAATTAATGAGGTATATTGAAAAACCTGGTCGGAATGGACCAATATCGACAAAAATACTACTCTAAAACTGATGAAATTGACTCGTTGAACTGGCACTATCTCCTAAAATACTTTGAGTATTTTCATTCAGTGAAGTTTCCGGACATCTGTGAAACCAGGGCTATTAGAATATATAAAAATATTTGTAATAAATTAATGAGATATATTGAAAAACCTGGCCGGAATGGACCAATATCGACAAAAGTACAACTCTAAAACTGATGAAATAGACTCGTTGAACTGGCACTATCTCCTAAAATACTTTGAGTATTTTCATTCCGTGAAGTTTCCGCACAAATGTAAAACCAGGGCTATTAGATTATATAAAAAGATTGGTATTAAATTAATGAGATATATTGAGAAACCTGGCCGGAATGGACCGAGCTCGACAAAAATACTACTCTACAAGTGATGGAATAGACTCGTTGAACTGGCACTATCTCCTAAAATACTTTGAGTATTTTCATTCGGTAAAGTGTCCGCACATTTGTGAACCCAGGGCTATTACAATATATAAAAAGATTTGATATAACTTAATGAGGTATATTGAAAATCCTCGCCGGAATGGACCGAGGTCGACAAAAATACTACTCTAAAACCGATGGAATAGACTCGTTGAACTGGCACTATCTTTTAAAACACTTTGAGTATTTTCCATCGGTAAAGTTTCCGCACATATGTAAAACCAGGGCTATTACAATATATAAAAATATTGGAAATAAATTAATGAGGTATATTGAAAAACCTGGTCGGAATGGACCAATGTCGACAACAATACTACTCTAAAACTGATGGAGTCGACTCCTTGAACTGGCACTATTTCCTACAATACTTTGAGTATTTTCATTCGGTAATGTTTCCGCACATCTGAAAAACCAGGGCCATTAGAATATATAAAAATATTAGAAATAAATTAATGAGGTATATTGAAAAACCTGGCCGGAGTGGAACGAGCTCGACAAAAATACTACTCTTAAACTGATGGAATAGACTCCTTGAACTGGCAATATCTCCTAAAATACTTTGAATATTTTCATTCGGTAAAGTTTCTGCACATCTGTGACACCAGGGCTATTCTAATATATAAAAATATTGGAAATAAATTAATGAGGTATATTGAAGAACCTGCCCGGAATGGACCGAGCTCGACAAAAATACTACTCTAAAACTGATGGAATAGACTCGTTGAACTGGCACTATCTCCTAAAATACTTTGAGTATTTTCATTCGGTGGAGTTTCCGCACATCGGTGAAACCGGGGCTATTAGAATATATAACAATATTTCTAATAAATTAATGAGATATTTTGAAAAACCTGGCCGGAATGGACCGAGCTCGACAAAAATTCTACTCTAAAAGTGATGGAATAGACTCGTTGAACTGGCACTATCTCCTAAAATACTTTGAGTATTTTCATTCGGTAAAGTGTCCGCACGTTTGTGAAACCAGGGCAATTACAATATATAAAACGATTGGAAATAAATCAATGAGGTATATTGAAAAACCTGGCCGGAATGGACCAATGTCGACAAAAATACTACTCTAAAAGTGATGGAATAGACTCGTTGAACTGGCACTATCTCCTAAAATACTTTGAGTATTTTCATTCGGTAAAGTGTCCGCACGTTTGTGAAACCAGGGCAATTACAATATATAAAACGATTAGAAATAAATCAATGAGGTATATTGAAAAACCTGGCCGGAATGGACCAGTGTCGACAAAAATACTACTCTAAAAGTGATGGAATAGACTCGTTGAACTGGCACTATCTCCTAAAATACTTTGAGTATTTTCATTCCGTGAAATTTCCGCACATCTGTAAAACCAGGGCTATTAGAATATATAAAAATATTTGTAATGAATTAATGAAGTATATTGAAAAACCTGGCTGGAATGGACCATTCTCGACAAAAATACTACTTTAAAACTGATGGAATAGACCTGTTGAACTGGCACTATCTCCTGAAATACTTTGAGTATTTTCATTCGGTAAAGTTTCCGTGAAACCAGGGCTATTAGGATATATAAAAATATTGGAAATAAATTAATGAGGTATAATGAAAAACCTGGCTGGAATGAATCGATCTCGACAAAAATACTACCCTAAAACTAAATATAAATATATAATATTCATTATATATATAATTACATATATTATAAAATATTATATATATTAAAATATTCATATTATATATTTACATAAAATCTAAATTATATCAAAATATAACAAATATTATAACGTATAATAATATAGTATTTTTATATAAAATATACTGTAAAGACATCCTCCGGACAGAGGCCTGCATATCAGAGCTTAGGAGGACCCAAAAGCGAACGCGTCGCAAGATCCTACAAAGGAATTCAACGTGGAAACGGAAGCCCTGAGTGAGTTCCTTTCCTTCATTGTTGTCTGATATTCTTGTATACATAATTCCATCATTTATTCATATCTGCTTTTCTTACAGCCCGCATGATCACGCCGGACCAGCTCCAGCAGGTCATCAACTCGGACTATGCGAGGGCCATCCAACATCGACTGTCGAGGACGCAGACCTTCTCAAACCCGGACGTCCTGCGCAGAGTGGGCAACTTCATCATGTTCCGCCTACTAATGGAGAACAGCCAACGCACAGCTGCATCGATGGGGATCACCCCCACGCAGCACTGTTAAGGCAGGTCTAGATATTATGCGAGTGAAAAATGGGCGAAAATAGGTAATATGACGTCACAATCAGATTTATTTCTGACGTCTGGTAACAAATATTCCATAATAAGAGATGATGTGGTTAAAATTTACGAACAATTTTATTGTTATATCATGCAATTATGTAATAAATAATATTGAAACTCGCATATCAAATAATTAATCTACATCAACATTAAAACGGCCTTGTCATTCATCCACCCGGTTGAAGTCCACGCATGCGCAGTTCGAAATCGGCGTCTCATGGGAGCTTGTCACGACACAATGTCGAAGAAGAAGGGTGCATTGGCCACTTGGTGTCATTGCAAAGCTTACGGCTACAGCAATGTGTCATGATTGTCATCCGACAAAAAGGGTATGTTTATATGTCATTTTACTCCATTATGCCCTTTTGATATTATATTCTTTGTATTTCTGTCTTTTCAATGTATACAAAAGCTTCGACCTACCGAAAGTTATCGTGAGCACATGGCATGCATTGATGCATCGTCAGCTTCTGAATCGGAGAGCATGGACTGTCATGGATTTTAATGTTGTTGAATATGGCTGTGAAATGTTTTTATTTTCCGTCACGATATATAACATTCACTGCGATATCTTATATTTATTCTATAACTTATTTTAGGATTTCCATGTATTTGAAAGTGAAAATAAAAAAGTAACGACCTCCAGAGGCTCGTCATGAATTGACCCGCTCTATTCTATATTTACACAAGGCTACAGGAGGGTTTTAATTAGCCACACGACACCCTTTTATTTAATAGCAAATAGAATGATGTGTATTTTCTTTGAAATGATTTATTTTCAAAGCGTATGGGTTCCATTCTTTATACGCGGTTCAGTTAAGGCTTTCTCCATAAAAATTTTAATACCAATGCTGTACACATAAATATACTTTACCCCACTGGCACATTGCACGACGTCACAATGAAAAATACGTCATGACGAAGGTCATGACGTACATATCTACAGTCCTTTTATGGTTGGAAATGTCAAAATATTGTTTCGTTATTTACCACCGCTGTCAAACGATAAACTGCAATAGCGTAAATGTTTCTGTCAAATGGGTTATATTAATTCTTTTTGATATTGAAAAAGGTTCATTTTCTTCTTTATATAGCATACATGCTAAAGTGATATCCATATTATATTGTGATCTTGATATCGCCCCTAATCTACACGTATAGTTTTTTCACAATGGACTCATTTGCATAAACAGGGTTTCCGTACAAAAACATTTCATCATTGGCATGACACCCCGAGGTTTTCAAGTGAAAGATGTTTGATTTATGTGACATGTGAACTTCAGTGCCAAAGAAAAGTTAGGGGAGCAAGTTCTGGCTTCAACAGAAAATATGTTTTTCAGGCTAGATTCAACTTCGTATGTGCAAAAATCGCTGCATCTTGCATGTTCAATGCAAAAATTAGACATGTTAAAAGTCGCAATAAACTTGCTCTCAGCACTTTTCAAATTAAGAAATTAATATGCTTTGAAGTTATATTAACTTCAACTTGCATTGATATCTGGATATCGTGCCAATTCAAGGATTTATACATACACGATACGTTTTTATCTTGATATTTTATCACGTGATACAGAGTTGATGTAGAGACTGTCGGTCTGGTGAAAAATGTATAAGAGGTCAATATCCACTTAATGATATATACATATTGTTTTTGTATAAAAGGGTTGTTTTTAAAGAATTTGTCACAAATTGATCTGTTTATTAATACTTTTTTCCTGACATATTTCTGTGGCCCTACTTAACACAACTGCGTATATAAATGTCTCAAAATATTTAAGACTGGATATATAAATACCATTACAAAAAATATAGTTTATATAGTTTAGAGCTTATATAAGTGAACAATATATGCATCGTTCTGAATTCTGGTACATTGCTGAAAGAGGTTTATCAATAAAATGTTTACATGTCCCCTTAGACATTGAAAACAATCATTTACACTTATTCAGACTTAGTTGACAATCTAAAACAATTTTGTAATGACTTAAACTAGAAATGGACTTGTAGGTGTTTTTGTTTGTTACACTCAATTGATAATGCAATAAATCATAATGCACGATTAACAGCCACTTAAAACACCGGTATCAAAAGGCTGAGTATCAAACTAGTTGTCCATCATCATCACAATGTATCAACAAAAATCAAAATGAACAAAATAGAAAAGTACAAAGTGAATACAACTACATATACATGGTAGTTTGAAAGATGCAATGAATGCAACAAGCATGTCAATTAGTGTTCAAACCAATTGGAATATAGACAATCTATTTGAAAACTTGACAAGTAAATCACTTAAATGAGTATTCAATACGTTCATTCGTCAAATGCATATAGAAATGATATGTACCGCAAGTTGTAAATAAACAAATGCAATAAACAAATCCCGATATCATATGCATTACAATATAGTAGCAATCTGCAGGTAGCACATGTACACAAATTGTTGAAATTTAAGGAATGCAGTATATAAAAATGTGCTATGGGATGGGGAAAAAATGTCTGAATGCACATGATGAAAATTGAAAGAAATACACACATGGATTTGAAAAAAAAAGGTTCAATCATGACAAAAAGCAACACACATCAGATTGCAAGTCCGAAAAACATACAGAAGTAATCAACTCTTATGTTCTAAGCAAAGCAATCAAGTCAACTAAGTACACATGCAATTAAAGTTCATAAAGATTTAGAAACATAAAGATTGTCTCTGGCAACTTGATCAACCCTAAATTATTGTATTATGTACTATTCACATTAAATCAAAGGTGGAGGTCTCAACCTTATAGCATTTTGTTCTTTAGCATTAAGAGATGATAAAGGCACCCATATTGCATTTTGAGCAGGTTCACCAATAATTTGCACAAGAAATTCTGGACCGTTATTTCTATTTCGTTGAGCAAACACTCGCTTAATCTTATGAAGTCCGTCAGAGTCTGAAGAAATGGAGGAATGAAGGTCTGCTAATGGATCAACATGATTGTTGTCACGAAATCGGATTGGTTTCTGGCGAATTCTGCTTGGCCTTTGGAATGTTGGAAGACGAATGTCTTTGGTTTTCTTCACCATCACTGTTTCAGATGAAAAGGTGGAGTCACTGTCGGCAGACAATGATCGAGAGGGTTCTGGAATATGATCTGTCTGTGCTGCTGTGCTTTCCACTCCCTGAGACTTATTAGAAAAAGGAAGATGGTGTCGGTTGACGGACATACGCCAATTTCAAACGATTCCCATGAATGGGGGTAGATGACTTTCCCTGTGGCTTCATACTTCAGTGTAACCATGTGTGGGGAATCCACATTGTGCACAACATACACTCCAACGTACATATTTTGCCATTTCTGAGCTGCTCCAGTAGCTTCCTTATGCAGAAACACAAAATCACCCACTGTTAAGTTCAAAGGTCTCGTGTGTTCATTTGCATGTCGCAACACTTGCATTTTGTAATTTTCAGTATTGGTCACTACATGATCTCGAATCACATTTAGGCAGGCATGCAAATTGTTGACATAAGTATGCATAGACTTTGGAATGCCTTGAAGATCCGTGGTAGGTATATGGGTAGAAAGCGGAGATGTAGGTCTGTCACCAAACAAGATTTCATATGCAGAATATCCTGTAGAATTTACAGAAATGTTCATAGCAAATGTGATGGAAGGTAGGACTTTATCCCAGTTGTTTCGTTTGGAATTCAAATAGGGAGTGAGTTTGGCGGCTATAGTAGCATGAGTGCGTTCACATGCGCCTAGACAGTGGTGAATAAAACTAGGGGTGAATTCCTCTTTGATTTGAATTAAATCACAAAGTGTCTGGGTCACTTTTGCTGTAAATTATGTTCCTCTATCTGATATAAGCGTGTCACAAGTTCCAAATGTAGTGAACAGTAGGTAGAGACCTTCTGAGACAGTGCAAGCAGCATCCGCAGCTAACGGTACCGTAAAAAGGAACTTGCTGAACCTATCAACCGCAGTCAAAACGTAAGTATATCCAGACACAGTCAGAGGTAATGGTCCATAGCTATCCACCTGCCACACTCTGAAAGGTTTACGAGGTGTTGGGTAGGCGACAATTGTGGATTTGATATGATTTTGTGTCAGTTTTTGCTGTTTGCAAGGAATACATGAACGAACATAATCTGTGATAACTGCAGACATGCGTGAAAATAATAGTGTTCCTTCACTCTATCGATACAGTCCTGAATGCCACAATGTCCTCCAAGTGGGGTATCATGATACATTTGTAATATATCCATAATTTTACACTGCGGTAAAACTAACTGCCATTGATTCGTGTCCTTGGTACGTTTAGCTTTCGCAACACGAGAATGAAACAGCAAATTGTCAATGAGAAGACAGTCAGAGCTCAGCAGTATTATCTTGCGCGCATCCTTCTGCATATCAGGTATAGTACCATCATTGAGATACAAATAAATGTCTTTAAAATGGTCATCATTCAGTTGTAAATGAGCCATATCAGCAGAAGATATCCCTAACACTGTTAACGTTTCCTTTTGGGCTGCTGAGGTGTGATCCTGACCATTTCGAGCAAGTGGTGTCTCAACTTCAGATGAAGACGCAAGCGGATCAGTAGGCATACTCGAGTCCATATATTTCTGATCTAGTAACAGTGTATGGGTGGTGTCAATGTATGTGTCACCAGTAAAACGGTTTGCGTTCACGTCATTATCACTGTTGGAGAGAAATCCGTCACTATGCTGATGAGGCGTATCCTCTTCAGTTGCAACACCAAATTGATCCTGTGAAACACCCTCATCAGTCTCTGTTTGGAACAGTGAGTGTGCAGGGCCATTAGTCTCGGTCTCCAGTTGAAACGTGTCATTTCGCTCCAGTGAAATAGGCGAGTGTGACTGAAGCATATCGTCACAAGGGACGTCGGACACTAGCTGATTAGGAACCGATGGTGGACGCATTCCTGATTTTGCACGCAGAAACTTGCGAGTTGCTCGGAGTCTATCCGATTGCTTGGAATGAGTGAGACTACAAATATCCGAGTTACTTCCTTTATCAGCGTCGTATTCCAACGCAGATGAAGATCCGGAGATCGGAAAGGTATCACTATGTTGTTGACTGCAAAATCCTTCATTCCAGAATGTCTGTCTTGTATCAAGTCACGTAGACATTCTCCTGAGGGTAATTTTATGTCACATGTAGGCTCATCAACGGAATCGAAGTATGGGTCATGCTCATCTGGACTGGCTATTATGCTGTAGGTTGTTATATATTTTCAAAACCAGTTGAACATGCCAAGAGCACAACGCAGCTCCTTTGCTGTTTTTAATACTGTCAACGCGATCTGAGGGAGAGCGAATGCCATCCTTGGAAATTTCATGTCCAAGAAAAATTGCTTTGTCAGTAGCAAAGGTGCACTTCCTAGGATTCAGTTTCAAACCCGACGATTTAAACCTACTCATCACTTCATTAATGTCTTTTAAATGTTGATCAAAACTATCTGACATCATAACAACATCATCCATATAACACAATACAGATCTAAAAGTCAAACCATTCAAAACTGTTTCCATAAGTAATTGAAAACTATTAGGGGCTGTCTTGAGACCCATAGGCACTCTGGTAAATTTGTACGTACCAAAACAGGTGTTAAATGCAGTTAAATTGGCAGATTCTTTTGAAATGCCCATTTGAAAAAAGCTCATATCAATGGTAGAAATAAAATTGGGTGTGGTTTGACTAAAAGACTCTGTGAGCTCTTGTACATCAGGTATATTGTAAGCAAAATCAAGTGCTTGCGAGTTCAAATACCTGAAAATCACAACAAAACCTATATGAGGTAAGATGAGCCTTTTTACCTTGGGCAGCATGAGATCCATTGTTTTTGCGCTTAGCAACCAAAAGGGGCTAGTAATGGGCAAACCATCTGTTTCACTAACAGGGGCAATAACTCCTTAGAAGAGGGGTTCGTCTAACTGTGTGCGCAAAATCTCTCTCTTATCTGGAGGTAAACGATAAGGCCTTTGATACTTGGGAACAAAATTTGGCTTCATATGTATCTCATGCTGTACAAAGTTCGTAAAACCAAGCTGTGGATTTTCTTTAGTCACAAATACATTCTTATGTGCATATAAACATTTCTCAAGTTTCTCAATCTGCTTGTCTTTAAGTACATGTGTACCAGAAAAATCAAAATTTGCACAAAAAGCAGAAAAATCATCTGATTTCTGACACTCTGTCTTGCACTGAGTTACACTCTTAACATTACTACACATTGGAAATGGCACGATATTGTAAGAGGAATCCAACACAGGAAAATCGGCCAACCCCATACCTTTCGGTATAAAAACAGGGTCATTTCCAGGATTCATGACTTTGAAAGGGATGGTTTTATTTGCAGGCATAGTATCAACCGATCTAGCCAGCAGCAAACCTCTTTTCAGAACATTCACATGAGCAGAAAGTAAACCCTGCACACCATATAATGACTTTCTTGGAACTTTGCCATATACAATAAGCTCTTTGTTAGGTTCTACAGTAACAGGTTTCATAGATCTAACCTTCACCTTGGATTGCATATATCCATTCAACAAATCATTGCATGCACTAAAATCTAGCACAGCACCTTTCTCTTTCATGTAATCTGTTCCAATGATAAAAGGGTGCGAGGTACATTGAAAAATATACACAGTAAACCAATGTGTACCATGAGGTGTTTGACCCTTAACCTTTGTAACACCTAAAACCTTGACACTCTGAATATCAGCTACTAATACTGAAATATCACAGGCATACAGAGGTTGCTTAACAGAGATGGGTAACATATCATACAACGACAATGACATAACAGATATACATGAACCAGAATCTAATAGTGCTGCCACATTGACAGTTTTGAACTTCACTGGCATATACATAAATTTAGTGATGTTGGAGTCCTGTATGTCTGAAAATATATCAGACGAGCTCATAACGTCACTGAAAGCAGGCACATCTGTTGCTATATTCTGATAGTCACACAAATGAAAACTGTCACTGCTCACAGGCGCGGTTGTGGCTACGCAAGAGTCACACAACGGATTGCCACTAAAAGTTGTCGCGTCATTCTGTGTCGCACATCTCTGTTGGTAGAGTCTTCCTCTCCACGGTGTAGACGAAGGGCTGCGATGGCGCGATTTTAACGTCTTCCTGAGGGAGTGCCCTGTTGATCTCTCCTCGGGGCTCTGGAGTTTTCCGACTTCGTGAACATACACGACGCAGCATTATGCCCGAACTGGGAACAAAACGGACTCTGAGAGTTGGGGTCAGATACACCACCATTCTTCAATGCACAGGCACGCTGTACACGACCCACACCTCTACATCGGAAACAACACTTGGAATTCGCAGATTGTTGCGGTGCAGGATTCAAACGTTGTGGGGGCTGTCCACCATATCCCGGGGTTGCTAAGTGCTGTACAGCTGTAGACAGGCGAGATAATTCCTTTACGATGAAGTTCATGCTGACATCGGATGCTGACTGTGTCCGTATTGCAGCTGTGGAAGCTGGGGTTTGCCTGTAACTAAATGCTTCCCCGGTCCTAGCAGCTGTAAGAGTGTCGGCGAAACTGGTACAACGTCCAGCACGGACATAAAACGCCAATTGCTGTGGTAACCCTTCAACAAATTTGTTCATCAAGTCACGTTCGGGTTTACCTAGCTTTCGACCTTTCTCCAATATAATACTGTAGAAATCCTCCAACGGCTGAGTAGGGGACAAACACAATGAATTGAACATCGCTGACTCCATAATCAGAGTTGGGTCCGATGGTGATTTGCTGGTGTATGTTTTTTGGAACTCACTCGAGACGATCCTCCACGACGTCCGCATAAACTCCGAAAGTTGTCCAAACCATACAAGGGCAGGACCTTATAGATGAAGATGGAAGGCCGCAATTTTCCGTGCTTCATTTGCATCGAGGTCGTGAAATACACAGTACGAGTTAAATTCGACCATAAAGACGGCATCTTCGTGTGAATATCCGCTAAACTTACGGAGTGAAAGTTTGTCCTCACATGTAGATACATTTATGACTTGTTTATTAGGCCTACTCACTACCGGAGTCGATGTGTTCGCTGGTGTTCTAACTGACCACGGTGGGCTCTCGTCTCATAAGTTCTTCACGAAGGTTTGCTCATTTTCCCGCGAATACAGGGTCAACACAGGCATCGATCTCCCATCAAATTGAAACGATTCCATCCCATTAAGCAACACATTACTGGGATCGGGGAATTTTGGATTCTCCGCCATGTTGTATCACTCATTTACTGTCCTGGGTGTTTATGCATATAGTCTACTTTGCGATCACTTATCACAAACTCAAAACACATGCTACTCAACGTCTGCCATTTTTATTAACACACAAACCCAACCCAGTCTTTTCCGGAATACATTGTAATAGTAAAACCAACAACGACATACACTCCGAATTGCCCTCTCAATAACCCAGTATACTCAGATACACAGCAATGAATTTGAACAGGTGCTGCGCGATAACCGCAAGATAGCCCCATTAGACATTTAAAACCAACTTCATCCTGGAAACGTCTTTTTCGGGGGACTGATTAATGCTGCAAAATTGAAGAAAGCGAGAAAATCCATTATTCAGATTTCTGTTCTCTCTACCCTTCCGTCGATAGATAGTGTAAATATCCCTGCAAACACTCATAAATCATAACCCAGAATCGCAATAGCATTAGACAATACTTTGGAATAGCCAAGGTCAAAGACCCCCTAGGAACTTCTACTAACATGTGTTACCACAGAAAATAAACTGTAAACCAATGCCTGCTCTGTGTCAGAATTACGCGGAGAACGGGAGACAACTCCTTTGCCCTTGCTCGGACGAGCAGCTCTGTATGACGAGGGACTTGTTATACACCGAAACTCGTGCCGACGGTTCACACAGGCTATCAAAATGTGTAAAGTATATCACTTTCATAACGTCTCATCATAGGGTGACCCAAACTTTGATCTTCGAGAGAGGGGGTGTCTTAAACTCAAAGGAGAATCGAGGGAATAGATTTGAAAGAGGACAGATTAAAGTATATGAATGAGTATGTAGTGGATGGACATACACAGACTCAATACGATGTAATTGATAAAATGGCCCTATGAGATCCACTGTTGAATTACTTATAAATTCCTTTCGGGGTAAATTTGAACAATATACGGCATTTAAGACCCGCTGGGCCAGAGTTAATAGTGGGTAGGGCGATAAACCTGACGTTGGACATCATTTATAGGTCAACTGCCGATCAAATGAACTCTCAGCTGATGATCATATCGTATGTTGCTTTTAGGGTGGAGATTAAAACTACCCATTAAAGGAAAGGACAAGGTACGCTTGGGGCCAAATTTGGCCCCTCGTCCAAATTAAATGATATTCCTCAAAATTCTTTCATATGGTGTATACTTCCATAAAATGGTTATGATGTCTTCGTAAAAAGCTTTACTCATGTATAATATATATGTAAATACAGTATAGTTTACGATAACGTTGTGCCATTTTGACGTCACTTTATGCGACGTCATGAACAAGAAAGCTATGTCATGAACTCAATATGAAAATAAACCAATTTATGTCGCCATATGCTCAGTTTTATTAAACAATTGTGCACTGTGATTTTTATTTGAAAAGTTTAATTGATTTTTTCCGAAAGTTTTACTCAATTGTAGATGATTCGATGCGGCGGATGCTGTAATTTGAAGGACGATTAGTGTAATTGTATCTAAGAATTGTAGCGCAACTCATATATATTCATTCATACAGTATATGCACACCGATTTAGAGGGATAATTCATATCATAAACCATCTATGATAAAAAAGAATGTGATTGAACTTTGCCATGTGTTACATTAATTGCGTTGATATCATTGCGTATCTATATCAAATATAAAACGAGTAAAATTGGAATCGGAAAAATCTGTGTCGAAGATTCCAATTCTCTGATTACACACTATCTTCTTCAATGCAAACTACATAGAGTCTTATAAAATTTAATATGCTGTACATATGCATATTATTTATTCATTAAACTTGTATATATGAACACCATCAACGTTGAAATTTGTATTACAGATGAACGCAGGAAATGGTTAAATGTTAAATTTAATAGTCTGCTCATTTACCAACCAAGTCGAAATTTTGCCCATTACTGACTTTCAACATGATTAATTTGTACACAGAACATCTGTATGGTTGTTGCATGTGCTCTATCTTAAAAATGGTTTCAAAGGCATAAAAAACGGCTAATTTCGGCGATATCGGTAAATCATGTCAATCGGACATAAGGAAAATGACGTCACAGAACATATTACGTCACTAATTTACACATGTATCATCAGGGACAATGCCCTAGTGCATAATCATAATGATTAAACCAAGTGAAACCACATTTTAAATTTATCCTAATTTTGTGGCGAAATTTGGGCCTTAATGTACCTTGCTCTTAGATTGATCTGTCGCATTTGTTGGTTTTTTTTTCTTCTCTCTTTTTTTTTGTTTAGATCATACAAATTCTCATAAAGTAAGCTTCCATGTTAAGTATTTTTTAAAACCAACCAGAACAAAACATTGACGCAAATATTTTAAAGATCACTCGATGCAAATTGTCTTTAAAGTTTACAATAGTGTTGAATATAAACGATACCATCTCGTTTATTCTAAACGAGTGATTTTGATATCTTGCCTGATTGTTATTGAAGTCATTGGCTTCACATCTTGATAAACTAAATGTTCTTGTAGTATGAACGTTTAGATTTAAAGATTAAATCGTTGCATGCGAGGCTTAGTCTTCTTTTAAAGGTATTTCATCACGCATTGAAAATCCAGGTGGGGTGCGATATATCTTTTGTCTTCGCATTCGCATCCGATTTGTGTTTTCTGGTCTATTGGCTCTTGTAATATTGAAATATCAAAACACAATATTTAAATGACATTATGGATATCTTTTATTTCATTTTGATGGGTTGTTGTCAGTTCCCAGCGCATATTTAAAAAGTAAATGAACAGATACATTTGCTTCACACTAAAATGTGTCTATATTATCATTATGTATATATAGTGAAGCTGTGATCCTGTCATTTTTATCGAGATTTATCAACATTCATTTCAATTAACTGTTCTTTCACAAAAACTACTGTATTAGTTTAGAAGAAGATATAGTGGTATCACCAGTCCCTTTCTTTATCTGCCCATCTATCTGTGGTGCATTTTGTTGATAAAAGATGTGTCGTTTAATTTGAATTCAAAAGTGCAAATAAAAACAAGCCACTCCGTCTCCCTTTCTTGGGCTCTTGGTCGAAGTTTCTCCTGAAGCGAAATATTATAAATATTTGGACTCGCATAATTATTTATGAAAATACGTTAATCATGGGTTTTTTTTATTATAACAAGCACGTGCTGTGAAAATACACGATTAGTATACGCGTTAATCTTTATGATTTGGTTAATTATTTAACAGGTGGACTAATGAACCACAGTAACATCTTTTCTTAACACACATTTATTATGATAGAGAACAGAGCAGATAACAAACGCCTGTGCTACTCGTGTATAACTAAATGCAATTTATCAAAATTTAGTGTAGTGGTCAGGGGCGGACCCAGGAATTGTGGTTAAGGGAAGTTATATGGCAGTGCGTTTTATTTATTACATTTTCTTCGATTTTTTTATTCAGTACTTTTAGCTGTCCCTGAATAAACACTGACACATATATATTACTGTCACCGCGAAGGACACACCAACTTCAGCCAGAAGGCTTTTGTCTGTATGACCGAGAGCATTACCTACCTACCTAGTCCTTGTTGCATAGGTCAATGACTAGTTTCTTCCGCTCCTCCCTGTCTCTTGCAGCCTTTTCAATTTCACGACCGAGAGCATTACAAAAAATTAAAAGCAATCACCGACACAATATTATATCAGTCACGCGAACTTTAAATCTAACAATTTATTGTCTGTATGATAGGGAGCATTACAAAAACTTAAAAACAATTACCGATATTCACTAAATCAGTCACACGAACTTTAAGTCTAACAATTTATTAAAATACAGACGGAATGCTTTGCAAAATAGTTATTAAACATCAATTAAGAATGCGTTTGTGTGTCTTAGGTTTAAGCATTTTTTCTTTTACTTGTAAAATTTCAAGATTCAATAAAATGGCGAAGAAAAAAAGAATAGAGGAAATGTGTTTCCCATGGAAATGTCCGCTTTCCCTCAAATAAAAGAGAAAATAACAAAACTGTTCAAAGTTTAACATTTCCGTCTCCCCATGTGTCCAGGTTTTAAAATACTTGGGTTTTACAAGGAATCGTTTCTTGGTAGCGGTATAGCATTTCTGCAACACCGCCTGAGTGGCCTTACACCAGGTCATTGAAGCGAAAGACGTGATTTGAACATTGACCTTGGTACACACACAAACATACACTCACTATTATGAGAAAGAAGTCATGTTGTTTCTCCGCTATGTACTTTCGGTTTTTTAAAAGACATGAATAGGCATTGCCGGTAAACGGGGGATAATTCGATAAGGGGAAGTAATGAGATGATCCCTCTGTAGATCGGCTAAATAAGTTTTACGCACTTTTCGAGAGGTAAATGAAATTGTCACCGTACCATCTGTCACAGATTGACCGAGTTCTTGTCCAAATAAATATAAAATATATAATACAAAGTAAATATAAAAGAAATGACACACTGCACAACACTTTACAATATATATATTTTCTCCACTTTTACAGATTACATTTTTGGTTTACTTTACAATCTATAATATATATTACATTATTTTGTATCCTACAGTTCATTAAATAATTAAAGTTGGTTTCTGCTTCCACATATGCTCTTCTTCCCAAACTTTGGCGGACAGAGGTATTACGTGCAAATGTCAATATTTCCTGTATTTGATCTACTTGTATCTTAGACCTATAATAAAAATGTCACTACAAGAATACATACTGTATCGTTACACAACAGTTTACTATGTACGTAAACTTCATACTGTACATTTGATAAATCCACTATAACGTTAATACTGTGGGTTTACATGTTACCACTACTTCTGTATACATCACATATTTTGCTATACAACGTAGATACACTGTACACTGTACTGCACATACAAAAAGTTACGCATATGTAACATTACTACTACTCTATGAGCATAACGTTCTACACATATTTACTCTTTACTTTGATATAATATACTCACTACTAGTACATTATGGTGTGTGAAACAATATTGCATATACAATATGCAAACTTGAGATTACTTTTACTATAAAGTTGTAGGATAAGAGAAAATGGCAAAGCTGTTTGCAATGCATGACGGTATTTACTAAATATATTGAATAAAGAAAAACTTACCTCAGAAGTGAAGCGATGACAATCTGGTCTATAAGAGAAATTAGTAAGTGAAGTTTTCAATATACAAAACACTGGGTGCCAACTATATCTGTGCAGACCTTGCCTGCTACGCCCAAACTAACTCGCAACTGGTATTTCAAGTAAATATATACACAGATATCTAACTTTAGACCTGGTCCTTGTGAACATCATTAGCTGTACCTGTATGGAAGCAAGTTAGGAATAAATTGATATACATCTAATTCTTTTGTACAAGGCTAAAACTAGGGAAAGTAGTTTGAACATAAAATAAGACACCATCAAATAATGATTGAAGTAAATGTTTCTGGGTTTTTTTATTTGTTATAATGACGACATTTAATGTGAATGACTCTTGAATACGCCGGTTTCGAGATACGTCCGAGTTATTTCCCTTTGGAGAACTCTCGTACATAGTAAGGCGCGAAAGAATTTGTTTACACGCGGTAGTGGGACAGATATTCATCACAGCGTAAGTGAATGTACTCAGTAAGTTTCTCATACGCTATTTGATAACCCGAATTCGACTGATACATAAACTAAGTAAGTGATAAGTATTTAGGGAGTAATTAAATACATATAATTCTTATCCTATCACGTTATTTCGCTGGTCATAAGTACCATATCCAAGATATTTCTTGCAAATATAACATTGTTTGCATGTTTCCACTTCGGTAAAACATTTCTTTCGATAGTATTTAGTATTTCCCACATTTACATATTTAAAGAGAAGCCGCTTTTAATACATTTCGTCGTCTTCCTCGTTGGCTGTATATCCACTCTGTCCCACTTAGGCATTCAAAGTTCCACTAAATGCACCTCCTATACAGAAGAGTTCGTATCTCGAAACTGACGTATTGAGCAGCGTATCTACCATTAATTAAACTAAACTTTCCTTTATGAACGAAAACACACAATAGAGAAGATCAATGGAATAATTACGCTTCTTCTTTTATATAAATCAAGTACGGATCCAGGAATTGCGGTTAGTGGGGGCACAATTTGATGTGTCGAGGAGTCCTGGATTTTACAAATTATATAAGGTTTAAATATGTCCCCTATTTAGTCATTTTTACTGTTTTATATCATATTAAATAAAGTAAAACTAAAAAAAAAAAACGCACGCACATTTTAAGGGTTGGGGGAAAAGTAATCTCTCTCTCTCTCTCTCTCTCTCTCGAGAGAGAGAGAGAGAGAGAGAGAGAGAGAGAGAGAGAGAGAAGCCCGAGGATGTGCAATAGGTTAGATGCCTGTTATGCACTACCCTAGTCGATTTTAAACATAAACCTCAATGCCTCCGTATCTACGAGATACAAAAGTATTTGTGGGGTTTTAGCATCGTCCTGAACATGTTGAGTGTGAATTTACACGAAAGACAAACAGATATAAAAAGGTAAAGTGCCCGCTCGGTATGTAGCTATTTGCTACAAAGTGTTGCACAAATGGCGACGCTTTACAGCAAAAATAAATCAATAAAATAGCGTTAGTCATTCACCTCGTTGTTACACATCGTGTCATTGTTATACAACGTGTCATTGTTACACACCGTGTCATTGTTACATACCGTGTCTTTGTTACATACCGTGTCATTGTTACATACCATGTTGTTGTTACATACCGTGTCATTATAACATATCGTGTCATTGTTACACACCGTGTCATTGTTACATACCGTGTCATTGTTACATACCATGTCATTGTTACATACCGTGTCTTTGTTACATACCGTGTCATTGTTACATACCGTGTCATTGTTACATACCGTGTCATTGTTACATACCGTGTCATTGTTACACACCGTGTCATTGTTACATACCGTGTCATTGTTACATACCGTGTCATTGTTACATACCGTGTCATTGTTACATACCATGTCATTGTTACATACAGTGTCATTGTTACATACCATGTTGTTGTTACATATTGTGTCATTGTTACATACCATGTTATTGTTACATACCGTGTCATTGTTACATACCGTGTCATTGTTACATACCGTGTCATTGTTACATACCGTGTCTTTGTTACATACCGTGTCATTGTTACATACCGTGTCTTTGTTACATACCGTGTCTTTGTTACATACCGTGTCATTGTTACATACCGTGTCATTGTTAAATACCCTAGCATTGTTATATACCGTGTCATCGTTACATACCGTGTCATTGTTACATACCGTGTCATTGTTACATACTGTGTCGTTGTTACATATTGTGTCATTGTTACATACCGTGTCATTGTTACATACCGTGTCATTGTTACATACCGTGTCATTGTTACATACCATGTCATTGTTACATACCGTGTCATTGTTACATACCGTGTCATTGTTACATACCGTGTCATTGTTACATACCGTGTCATTGTTACATACCATGTCATTGTTACATACAGTGTCATTGTTACATACCATGTCATTGTTACACACCGTGTCATTGTTACATACCATGTTGTTGTTACATACCATGTTGTTGTTAGATACCGTGTCGTTGTTACACACCGTGTCATTGTTACATACCGTGTCATTGTTACATATCGTGTCATTGTTACATGCAGTGTCATTGCTACATATCGTGTCGTTGTTACATACAGTGTCGGTGTTACATACCATGTCGTTGTTACATACTGTCTCGTTGTTACACATCGTGTCATTGTTACATACTGTGTCATTGTTACATACCGTGTCATTGTTACATACCGTGTCATTGTTACATACCGTGTCGTTGTTACATACCGTGTCTTTGTTACATACCGTGTCATTGTTACAAACCCTATCATTGTTACATACCGTGTCATTGTTACATACCATGTCGTTGTTACATACTGTCTCGTTGTGACATATCGTGTCATTGTTACACACCGTGTCATTGTTACATACCATGTTGTTGTTACATACCGTGTCATTGTTAAATACCATGTCATTGTTACATACCGTGTCATTGTTACATACCGTGTCATTGTTACATACCATGTCATTGTTACATACCGTGTCATTGTTATATACAGTGTCATTGTTACCTACCATGTCATTGTTACATTCCGTGTCATTGTTGCATACCATGTCATTGTTACATACCTTGTCATTGTTATATACAGTGTCATTGTTACATACCATGTCATTGTTACATTCTGTGTCATTGTTACATACCGTGTCATTGTTATATACCGTGTCATTGTTACATACCATGTCATTGTTACATACCGTGTCATTGTTACATACCGTGTCATTGTTATATACAGTGTCATTGTTACATACCATGTCATTGTTACATTCCGTGTCATTGTTGCATACCATGTCATTGTTACATACCCTGTCATTGTTATATACAGTGTCATTGTTACATACCATGTCATTGTTACATACCGTGTCATTGTTACATACCGTGTCATTTTTACATACCGTGTCATTCTTACATACCATGTTCTTGTTACATATCGTGTCATTGTTACAAACTGTGTCATTGTTACATACCGTGTCATTGTTACATACCGTGTCATTGTTACATACCATGTCATTGTTACATACCGTGTCATTGTTACATACTGTGTCATTTTTACATACCATGTCATTGTTACATACCATGTCATTGTTACATACCGTGTCATTTTTACATAACGTGTCATTGTTACATACCGTGTCATTGTTACATACCATGTCATTGTTACATACCATGTTGTTGTTACATACCGTGTCATTGTTACATATCGTGTCATTGTTAAATACCCTAGCATTGTTACATACCATGTCATTGTTACATACCATGTTGTTGCTACATACCGTGTCGTTGTTACATATCGTGTCATTGTTAAATACCCTAGCATTGTTACATACCATGTCATTGTTACATACCGTGTCATTGTTACATACCATGTCATTGTTATATACCGTGTCATTGTTACATACCGTGTCATTGTTACATACCGTGTCATTGTTACATACCGTGTCATTGTTACATACCGATTTGTTGTTACATATCGTGTCATTGTCACATACAGTGTCATTGTTACATACCGTGTCATTGTTACATACAGTGTCATTGTTACATATCGTGTCGTTGTTACATACAGTGTCGGTGTTACATACCATGTCGTTGTTACATACTGTCTCGTTGTGACATATCGTGTCATTGTTACATACCGTATCGTTGTTACATACCATGTCGTTCTTACATACCATGTCGTTGTTACACACCGTGTCATTGTTACATACCATGTTGTTACATATCGTGTCATTGTTACAGACAGTGTCATTGTTACATATCGTGTCATTGTTACATACCGTGTTGTTGTTACATACCATGTCATTGTTACACACCGTGTCATTGTTACATACCATGTTGTTACATATCGTGTCATTGTTACATACCATGTCATTGTTACATACCGTGTCATTGTTACATACCGTGTCATTGTTACATACCATGTCATTGTTACATACAGTGTCGTTGTTACATACCCTGTCATTGTTACATATGGTGTCATTGTTGCATATATGTCGTTGTTACATACCGTGTCATTGTTACATACCGTGTCATTGTTACATACCATGTTGTTGTTACATACCGTGTCATTGTTACATACCATGTCATTGTTACATACCGTATCATTGTTACATACCGATTTGTTGTTACATATCGTGTCATTGTTACATACAGTGTCATTGTTACATATCGTGTTGTTGTTACATACCGTGTCATTGTTACATACCATGTCATTGTTACATACCGTGTCATTGTTACATACCGTGTCATTGTTACATACCATGTCATTGTTACATACCATGTCATTGTTACATACCGTGTCATTGTTACATACCGTGTCATTGTTACATACCGTGTCATTGTTACATATCGTGTCGTTGTTACATACAGTGTCGGTGTTACATACCGTGTCATTGTTACATACCATGTTGTTGTTACATACCGTGTCATTGTTACATACCGTATCATTGTTACATACCGTGTCGTTGTTACATATCGTGTCATTGTTATATACCGTGTCATTGTTACATACCGTGTCATTGTTACATACAGTGTCATTGTTACATATCGTGTCGTTGTTACATACAGTGTCGGTGTTACATACCATGTCGTTGTTACATACTGTCTCGTTGTGACATATCGTGTCATTGTTACATACCGTGTCATTGTTACATACAGTGTCATTGTTACATATCATGTCATTGTTACATACCCTGTCATTGTTACATACCGTTTTGTTGTTACTTATCATGTCGCCACACCTGCTGTGACACGGACCTCGGTTTTTGCGGTCTTATGCGAAGGACCGCCTCTTTCGACAAACAAAGGGGTACTATTCTAACCGGAACCCCGCGAGATACGAATCACCACAATATTGAAATAGCGCCATTTAAAATGTTCTTGTAGATGTAGAGTACCTAAATGTGGCAAATGTATCATTGATGTCATCTGTTGTACTGACGCACGGTTCTTCATAAGCAGCTAGTTTTTTTCCACGTGTTTCCCAATGGAAGTATAAAATTCACAAATCATTGTTTTTAATGGTAGAGTAGGGGGGGGGGGGTGTCTATATTTTACAATCGCAAGTTGTATATAAAAATTGCTTGTGTTTAATTATATAGCAGGTATTTACTTTCTCACTTTACATCCCCGCTGTTCAAGTATTATTTTAATGGTAGAAAAAAAATATCAATTTCTTAATAAGCATTTTTAGTTATCAGTACTGATATAGTATATGGAGTATAAGTTATAATTTCTGACGATACTTCATGATTTTCTTTTTGAATTTCAGATAGAAAGGTTTATTGCAATTTTAATTCAACTGAATTTTACAATGAATAATAAGAAAATAAAAGTTACACACTTTTGGGATACCAGTGTAGGTATATGACACATATTTAGAAAGCCTAGGCCTAATAATCATGAAAATGTATGAATATCGTTGACTGATAGAGTTTGTAATGTAAATAAAATATAAAAATGTAAAACTTATACGGTACCAATTTTGATGCACCAGATGCGCATTTCGACAAATAATGTCTTCAGTGATGCTCAACCGAAATATTTGAAATCCTAAATAGCAATATAATATAATATGATTTTGAGTAGATTTATTCAAAGTTTACGTACACTGATGGAATGTGTTTTTGTGATTACAAATATAATCGACCGTTATGGAATTTAGTAATAGGGCCTACATACTTCCAGTTGTTTTTTTAACTAAGCGGTTGACTTTAATTTATATTTTGTTTTGTCTCAGTCTTTGGAAAGTAAGAAATGATTGGCACAACGTCTGATTTCAAATCGATTTATTTGTGTCCACATTGTTTGGCTACCGACCGATGTAACATTGTATAACTACATGTAAGTATTAACCGCATAGCTTTGAAAAATGCCACATTGTGCTGCATTTAATTGTAGTAAATGTGTTAGGTCGTAGAAGAGGGTGCATATGTACCTCTACCCAAGGGATACTAGATTTAGAAGAAAAAATATATGGGTATATACATACAAAATGTCGACACGGTGGATTTGTTGCCTTAAACACTGCACTTCATTACAGAATCTATACCGGACTTGTTTTTTTTCCGGGGGAAAGTCTATATGCGGGGGAAGTCAATGCAGGGGGGGGGAGTCTATGCAGGGGAAAGTCTATGCGGGGGAAAGTCTATGTGGGGGGAAGTCTATGCGGGGGGGGGGGGTCTATGCAGGGGGAAGTCTATGCGGGGGGGGGGTGTATGTGGGGGAAGTCTATGCGGGGGAAAGTCTATGTGGGGGGAAGTCTATGCGGGGGAAAGTCTATGTGGGGGGAAGTCTATGCGGGGGAAAGTCTATGCGGGGGAAAAGTCTATGCGGGGGGAAGTCTATGCGGGGGAGTCTATGCGGGGGGGGGGATCTATGCGGGTGGGGAGTCTATGTGGGGGGCGGGATTCTATGCGGGGGGGAGTCTATGCGGGGGAAAGTTTATGCGGGGGAAAAGTCTATGTGGGGGAAAGTCTATGCGGGCGGAGTATATGCTGCAACACCGGCGGTTCTAACGGGTTATCAGATTATCAATGTGTAACGTATATAACCTTCATAAAGTTTCATCACCTGGTGATCGAAGTCTTGATCTTCGCGAGAAGTGAGCTGCCATTCTAACGGGACTGTCGCGTTCATATATATATATATATATTTTTTTTTTTTTACAAATTCTTAAATTTAAACTTCTAATCCATGTTAGATATTGTTGCAACCGACCAGAGCAAATCAGTGACCCAAATCTTTAAATCTAACAACCACTCAATACAAATTGTCTGTTGAAGTTTATAATAGTGTTTAACATGAACAATACCAAGTCAATGATTATAAGCGAGGGATACAACAGAAATCTTTTGTTACCTTATGGTTATACTTAAGGTATTCAATGTATAATGACCATATTTTATATCTAATAAATGGATGGTGGAATTTTTGTAATCATGGTATCATTTTGAAGGGTTCATCAAATAAAAATAATCCACCATAGGAATTTTCAAAATTCTGTTTACTACTTGATTTATTTCACCTTGAATTTAACATTGAAGTATATGGGAAAAGCATGTTTTATTACAATATTTTAAAAAGAAATTATATTTTCATACAGATCTCTTGGTAGAAAGTTACATACACTTTCTCTTGATGAAAATATGAAATAAAATTAATCATTGACCACACACATTTTTAGAAAATTAGATTTTTCTTATTTTTACAAAGGGCAGACAACTGTTCCAAAAAATCTTAAGTGCAAAAAGGTCAGCTTCTAATCATTCACCAGTCATGTGAATTTCATCTGCTTCACTTTCATCATTATTTAACAATAAACATTTATGTTGATCTAAATCATTCAAAATTGTTCATTATCCTTTCATTATACATGGAATACCTTAAGTCATTAGCTTCACGCATTGATATACATACGGGCTTTTTATTCATAGTACGAACGTTAGATTTAAAGTTTAAACCACTGCATGCAAGTCCCTGTCTTCGTTTAAAGGTCTTCTTTATCTAGGTGGGGTTACGTCTGTTTGCTGGTTCAAAATACACCCACGGTCGCTCTGTTTGGTCTTTTATCACACATTGACAATCCAGGTGAGGTACGATATATCCACTGTTCTGTTTAGTCTTCACACATTGACAATCCAGGTGAGGTATGATATATCCACTGTTCTGTTTAGTCTTCACACATTGCAAATTCAGGTGAGGATATGATAAATCCACTGTTCTGTTTAGTCTTCACACATTGACAATCCAGGTGAGGTACAATATATCCACTGTTCTGTTTAGTCTTCACACATTGCAAATTCAGGTGAGGATATGATAAATCCACTGTTCTGTTTAGTCTTCACACATTGAAAATCCAGGTCGGGTACGATATATCCACTGTTCTGTTTTGTTTTCGCGTTCTGTACAGCTATTTCCTCTGATCTGATGTTTCCTTTTGTTTACAGTTTTCACAGATTGAAATTTGGCGGAGATTATTTAATTGTTTCCGCACCACCGAAACTATACATGAAAGATTGACGTTAGGTTTCCTGGCTTTTAGTTTTCCGGAAATTAGCATTTTCATTCAGCGCCATCACAAAAAAACTTCTATCCCCTATTTTCAGTGGCGGATTTAAGGAGCCTCTCCCATACATTTTCATATCTAATGTAGACCATAGTCTCTTAGATAGAAATAAAAAATAAACAATGAAAAATTCCACTTATAGAAATACATGAGAAGATTTTTTGATATATTGTTATTTTTATTGGGAGAAATTATATTCTATTAAAAAAAAACAACAACAAAAAACAACCCAAAATGAAAAAAAAAATACAACTTAATTTTATGTCAGTTTCATTAATTTCATCTCAATGACAGAATTTTAAAAAAAATACACAGGAGGTCAAAGTTCAAGGTCATATAGAGGTCATGAAGGTACCCGACACATTGTCTCATGGTGATACACGCATGTGTCAAATATGGTATGCCTATGTCAAAGAATAAAGAAGTTATGGCCTGGACACGAATCCATTGTAAAAAAAAATCCTTTAATTTTGACTTTGAGGTCAAGGTTCAAGGTCATATAGAGGTCACGAAGGTACTCGACACATCTTCTCATGGTGATCCACCTGTGTGCCTAATATGGTATGCCTAAGTCAAAGAACAAAGAAGTTATGGCCCGGACACGAATCTGCAGACAGACAGACGGACAGAGTGATTCCTATATACCCCCCTGAACTTTGTTCGGGGGTATAATTAAATATGGGATGTTGACGATGGAAAAGCTGAAATCCTCCCGTTTGTAATAAAGTTGAGTAACGTTAGTGTGCCGTTAATATCTTTCAATAAAATATCAAAGTATGGAGCAGAAGTGGGCGACTCTGTGGTGTCTTTTATTTCGAGCTCACAGGGGTATATCGAAGTGATGCATTCGTGTAACCCAGTTCTTGCCCACTCCCTCCGAGGGTGTGGTTTGAAGAACTCTAAATCTCTTCTTATTACTGAAGCTTTGCATCAGATTTGTATTTTCTGGATAATTGGCTTTTGTAATATTGAAACACCAGGTTTAAGAATTCCTGCATCGGGTTCAGATTACGTGTTTGTTCAATTCAAGGTTAAAAATTCCTACATCGAGTTCAGATTACGTGTTTGTTTAATTTAAGGTGCTAACGTTGTCCTGATACTTTTAGATTTTTATGTTTAAATCAAACAGAAGTGAATTGTCCATTCTTCAAACGTGATCAGATTACAACTCTTGTAAAATGTTATTTTTAAGAATATGCCAGTGTATTTTCACCATTACCCCTATTACATGTAGTGTGCAGGGGCGGATCCAGGACTTGCGCTTACGGGGGGCCACTTTATAAGGCAGGGAGTCTGGGGCCGTTCTGAGAACCCCAGTGGGTCCAGGCAAAGCCCTGGTGGGGGCCAGGGGGCGAAGCCCTCAGAGGCTCCTGGATTTTACAGATTTTATCGGACTTGAAATATATTTCCTATCTAAGTCATTTGTAATATTTTCTATCATTTTTAATAAAGTGAAATTAGTAAAATAATGCAA